>NC_038249.2:26201078-26203162 GCF_000004515.6 Glycine max
TATAAGTTTAAAATATTTAAGATTTTCTTTTGGTAGGCAGTAAGAAATTCTTTATAAATAGTAAGAAATATAATCTTAATTTAACTAATAATATTTTTCATCAATATTTGTAAATCACTACAAATTAAGAATTTTACTAATATGTTTTTTTAATAAATACTAAACTGTTAATGTTGACATCAAAGATCTACAAATTAAATGGTATAATATGTAATTGCAATGTTTTTTTTAAATTGGACAAGTAATTGAACATGGTAAAAATAATAGTTCAATTAACTGTGGTTAAATCATGGTTAGTTATTAAATTTATTTTATTAACATCATATAATATTTTAAATAATAAAAAATCTTGTTTAAAAATTATAAATTAATACAAAAAACTAAATTATATGATTTATAACATAAACTTTAATAATAATTGAAAAAAATAATTTATAAGAAACATTTAAATATACATTTTATTTATCTTTAAATGTTTTATATTAAATTTAAAAAATTAAAATGTATAAATACCGAATCAAATGAGTTATCAAATTTAAACCATTTTTTTATACCAATTCTTACTTTTTTGAAATACTAAAGATTTTTATAGAAGAGACAGATTGATCACTTCTAATTAGACCAGTCAAATTTATATATATATATATATATATATATATATATATATATATATATATTAAATATGAGTATATTTTACGATATTATTAGTATATATAGATCCGAAAAAAAGTTATACAAAAAGTTTAGTTTTTTAAAACAAAAGCTGCATTGACAAAAGAAATTCTAACACATAATATCTTTTTATTTGTAAGTAAAGGGTACATACTCTATAGAGAATATTTGGTTTTATATTATAAAAGAAAATACATCTAATATTTTTTTTAAAATTATAAAAAAATAAAACTGTATCTATTAAGAGTGTCAGGGAGTGTATTGAATTATGATCTTAAAGAATTTTTAAAAACTCTTTTTATAAAAGAAAATTTCTTGTAGTATTCAATAAAGATTTTTAATTAGTATAAATAAATATTGTGATATTCAATTAAGACTTTTAATATTTTTTGAGAAAAATACTAAAATTTGATGGTATTTAAAAATAAACTAATTTTGATGGATTGTTTTTAAGAAAAATTTCGATAAATTCTTTTAGACTTTCTACTTTCTCACACAAATCCTTGAAATTTTATTAGATTTTTTTCTTTCTTTTTCTATTGATTCTTAGATTTTCTTTTATCTCACTACAAATACCTTCTTCTCTCTTTTGGAATAAAAAGAGTAAAATATATTCCTCTCTTATGTATTTTTTTCTTTGTTTTTAAAACTAAAATAATGTTTCTTATTTGTTAACTAATCATATTTCTTTTATATTGATTATGTTCATAACTTGCTCTATACAATTAATATGATTATCATCCTTAATTTCATCATCCTCACTCAATAACTCTTCTCTCAATTTTCCACCCTCACTACTCTCTTCTAATACATGCTTATTATTGTATCTTATTTAAACATGTCATTAGATTTATTATAAAATAATTATAAGAATAAATAAAACCAAAGAATTTAATGTATAATTTTAAATCTATTATTCAAATTCAAAAGTAAAAATGTAAAAATATTATTGTAAGAAAGATTAGTATATGAGAACATAATAAAAATTAATATAAATATTAAAACATTAAAAAAATTATTTTGGTTGTACTTTTTTTTTATCCAAACATCATCTTTTTTATTATTTTTTCCACTAACATGTGTAATTTTGAATGTATTTTTAAAAATTCACATAATTCTTTTAAATCTTATAAATTTATAAAATCATTTCAAATCTTTTAAATTCTTATTATATAAATCTATTAAAATCCAAATTATAAAAAATCTAATAAATCATAATATTTCTGCATAATTTTTAAATTCATAAGATTTTTTATACTAAACTAATCTTTTAAAATCCTAATTCAATACAATTCTCTTAATTAATGAGTCAATGTTTCACTTTAAATTAATTAAAAAAAATATGAACTATATATTAAGTAGATATAAAGGGCAGGCTCGTAGCGTGGCGTCCTGGCGCTTTTTTCTTTTTT
>NC_038249.2:26204162-26206677 GCF_000004515.6 Glycine max
ATCTTTTGGATTTTACATTATAGAAAATAATATGTAACATTAAAATTTGTTAAATAATGCACTAATTATTTATTCGTTAACAATTAATGGTGTTATCTAAAATACATGTAAAGGAGTTGTGTGTTTTGAGTTACTTTTTTTTTAACTTAAATTGTTTATGATATAAATAGATTTGAATTCGAGTCATTCAAATTAAGTAAGAATAAAGTAAATAATTTTAGTCACTAATAAAAAAATTAATTATTAATATTTCATCACATCTATAATAAATTATGCATATGTAACTAATAATATCTAAAATTACTTATTCCACTTACTTATTTATGTTTTTCTCTCCGTTTTCCTTTCTCCCAACCAAAGATACGTGGATTATTTTAATTAAATTCAACTTCTTGAATTTGAATCTCAAACAATGTAAAACATCAATGATAAACAAAAGATTAATTAGCTTTTTTCATTTTTTTTTCAAGTTAGTCTTTAAAAAATATAAAATTATTATTTATGTCGTCATTAATTTTAATCTTTCATATAAAAAATTTAAGTAAAAATTTACAAAATATTTTATAAAAATAATATAATAACTCTTTAATTTTCATAAACCTCTAAATAAAAGGAGCAAATTAAATTTAAACAAACAAAAAATAAAATCCATCTCCACTATATCTCTCTGGCTCTTCTCTCTCCCGCGCACACACGTAGGGGTCCGTTCAATTGGTTCTTGATTGGGTAGTGTCTAGAGTCAGAAAAAGCACTATGTGTAATAATGCATGCTGGTACATCCTACCTTTAGCAACTTGTCAAATCAGTTTTGTTTTGTCAGAGAATGAATCTTTAATTTTATTATTTTAAAAAATATATTGCACTAATAATATTATGGTATTATTAACTCAAAAATTAATTTAGTCTCTACAAAAGATTAATAGAAAAAATTAAACATATTTGTAATCTTTGTACATAAAATTTTAATTAATATCATTCTTTTAAATTTTGTAGTTCAACTTAATCAGCATGAACATTAAATCTTTTTCTAAAATAATATTATCTAATATATGATTAAGTGACATATATTTAATCACATTTCATCATTAATCATTTTAAAATAAAATATAATTTAACAAGATTAAATATGTGCCAAATTATTAATAAGTGATGGTAAAAAAAATATAGTCACAAATATATCCCATAAAATATTTGTGTATTGCTTAAAAAATTAATTAGTAAAAAATTAGAAAATGTTTAAAAATAGATAAAACATAATTTAACATAAACAAATGATCATGATTTTTATTTAGGCTATATATATATATATGAATACAAAAATTACTAGTATTTGTTAAATCAAAGTAAAAAGGGCCAAATAATCTAGCTTCGTGAAAACTTTCACGTTTGTCACGTTTTTAGCGTGCGAGTAATTTTGTTAAAATTGAATATTAGTTAGTTTAAATTCTTATACTTTAAATATTACAAATGAATTCGATTTTTTTGGTGAAAATAATTTTTAATCTCTCCATCGAACTCCAGATTAATGGAAGGATTAAGAAAATAAATTATAAATAAGTACTGTACTTTCGAAACCTTTTCTAATATGGTTCCTATCTTAGGTCTTTTTTGACTCAATGGAATAAGTTTTAAAAACTATAATTCATTTGGAAAATTTTATGAAGAGTTTATTTGAATATTTGAAGAGGGTATGCAATAAGGCTGCATATAATATTTATCTAACCTAGCTTTTTCTCAGGGCGATCGAAATATATATTGGGTTGAGAATGTTACTCATCCAATTTCTTCCATTATTACAGCTGATGTACTGCATATTTAAGTTGAATAAAACTCAATTCATTCCGAAAAAAAATTATGAAAATAGTTTATCACTCTTGTAAGATTTTTAAACTTAATTTCATAATTTTTTGGTATAATGCATCAAAATAAATTATTTTTAACTTATTCTAGTGTGTTTTATGACCAAATTCACACTATAAACGTTTATGTGATACAAAAATTTATTTAAAATGTCCTTAATTAAGTTGTTTATTCAAATGTGCCTTAAATCACTTATATTTTTAAAATTATAATTAAAATCTTAAGAAAATATGGTAACATAATAATGAGTTTGATCATTGAGTAAATTTTAGTTTAAGTCCAACCCTTTAAATTTATTGTTTGAACCGGAAGATGGTCTAAAACTAATTTACATATAAAATATGAACTATATAAAAAATTTATAAAAGGTAATAAATGAATTTTATTAATTTGAAGAATTAACAATTATTTGGTTCAACAATTTAAATTTAACCTATTTTGACTTATTTGAAATAATTGTACAACTGTTCATAACTTTTTTTTTATGTTTTCGTATTATTTTCGTAATAAATATTTTCTTTTTTAATTAATGTCCAAAGAATATTAGTTAGTAACTAACAGAGTTATAATAAAAATGTAAAAATAAGTGATAGCTGCTGATTCTAGGTATTTAGTTTATAGCGAGACAAATTAGGACCTTTTAAAACCAATTCCA
>NC_038249.2:26207080-26239944 GCF_000004515.6 Glycine max
GCACAAATAGAAGTAAAAGAAAATCGAGCCAATAAGAAGAGATGGAGCGCAAAATTGTAGACACTGGAAGAGAACATGCAAATGACAGTCTACTACACAGGTCGCGAAGGTTCACAATCACAACAGTGGTATTTAATATGCTGGACTACATAGATATTTAATAAATTCAGAATTTTGATGATCATTTAATATATGTAACTAGACAATTTTATATGATGTTGGTTAAAAAAATCGAACTTCAAAATTGTATAAACACCACCTACACACAAGTTTCACATATAAAGATTGAAATATGGCACAAGATATTGTTTGTCTGTGTCTGAAGTCTTATTCCTATTCCAATTGCATTTCATATGATGAACGCATACTTTTTTATTTGCAGATTATTCGCCCTACCTTCTCTGCAATCAGACATTTCTCTTCTGTCGCTAAAAAGGTATGTATTATTTTCTCATCTCTTATCTCTTACCATCAAATATCAAACTTGTCGTTGTTTCGATGCAGATGATTGTCAGAAAGGCTCTCAACTCCGCACTCAATGAGGAAATGTCAATTCATCCTAAATTCGAGTGAAAAGCTTTGATAAAGAAAATAGAGAAATGGGAAATGGAAAAAATATATTTACTTTCATTAGTTTTTATAATATTTTATAATTGATTTTATTTAAAATATAAATTAGATATCTCATGTATAATTTTCTCAATGTTTTAATATTACAATTAAGTAAATAAAAGTTAACAAATTTGTATTGCTTATAAGGAACAAGATTTTATTCCTTAATTTTTCTCATTAATTGAGCGAGATATATCTGTAATATTTTTTACACATAAGGTAGGGGTCACACCTACATAATCGAGATGCTTCTATGACTCTATTGAACTAATGCAAAATTAAATTTTAAAAATATAAAAAATGCATTTTAAAAATCAAGTTGTTGTTTAACAAATTATCTCTTTAATTTACTTTCTTCAATTGAGTGAGATATAAATTTTAAAATTTGAAATTCAACTTTTTTTAAAAATTAATTATATCTTTTTAATCTTCCTTTTAATTAGTTTGTTTTTATATCTTATCTAAATTAAAAATATTAATATAATATTTTATGTAAGAAATTTTTATTATGTAAAATATAAACTATTCATAAAAAATAATAAAGAATATAAAATTTAAGCATTGCATTAGTCTTATGTAAATTAAGGATTTTAGGGTTTGAAGAGGAAAAAAGCGAGCAATTTAAGTGAAAAGCTTTGATGAAGAAGAATAAAAGAAAGAAATAAGAAAACGAAAAGGGTGTTATCTAATTTGAGTTCCAACGTGAGTGAGAGTGAGTAGTAGAAAGAGCATAAAAGAGACATGTTGGTTGCACAGAAATTAGATTATAACTCACACCTTCATAACATAGATGTTCGCTTCTATGACTCTATATAAAGTAAACCAAAGTTAAATAATTTGTTCATGGTGCTTGATATAGTACGTACAGTACTTTTTTTATGTATAAGCATATAAAGATTTTTATAATACTTTAATTTTTACATGCAGAATAATATTGAAGAAAATGAATCTTATGCGAAAAAGGATATCTTACCACACGTGGACGACAATATATAAAGATAATATTCTACCTTTATGAATATTTAACATATACGGTTTAAAATGTTTTTTATATTATATACAATTTAAAATCTGTCCGCAAGTCTCAAATATTTAATATATTTTTATTTTTTATAATTAAGGTGCTTTTCCAATTAGTACAATATCTTCAAGATTCACCTTAAAAACTTAAAAAAGTCTTCAAGATTCACCTTAAAAACTTTTTTAAGTTTTTAAGGTTCTTGAAGATATTGTACTAATTGGAAAAGCAAGTAGGTCAAAGTAGAGAAGGCTAATATTGTGATAATAGTTTCTTTTAATGTTTTAAATATGATCATATATATATATATATATATATATATATAACATGTCACATGCAACGGAATAAGTACAGATAAATTTATTTAAATCTTATCTGTATAAAATTGTTTGAATAAGGTTGACAATTCTTCAAACAAGTCAAATGAAAAAAGATAAATTGATGACATATAAATCACTTGCTTATTTGAAGATGGTGGAACACAAGAGTCTATCACAAAAATTTCAAAAATTACCGTTGTTAAAAAAAAAACGAAGTTATTGAGTTTTCGTGTTATTAGTATAAGGGTTGTGTCACTTTACCCATAAACATCCATATGATGCACAAATAGATACATTGTGTTCATGTTATCTTATATTTATTTATCAAATTTTTTTAACATTCTTATTATCTTTAAAATACACAAAAAAATCTTTAAAAAAATCCTCATATACACTCTATTTACCCCATGTATGACACAGGTAAAAAATCTAGTGTCTATATATATAGAGAGAGAGAGAGAAAGAAGGCATGAGAAAAAGGATAGTTTAGTCCTTATAAATTGCTTAAATTATGAGTAATTATGTTTATACATTACTTTATTTCAAAATTACATTTTTTTATTTATTATATTATTTTTATGGATTGACATTTATAAATTTTTTTTAAAAAAACTCAAACTAAAAATAAGTATATTTTTCAATTTTCATATTAAAAATAATAATTATCATTTCAAAGTGGGATTTTCATGGTCCAATCTCATCAACCCATACCCAAGTTGGTAGCTTTATCATGACGATTGTGTCACCTGGCCGAAGATCCTCTAGGCCACAAGGATTACCAAGACTACTCAAAGTTGAGGCTAACATTGTTCTTAAATTTTATGATATATATGGTCAAAGAAAAAAATGATATGTTTTTCATCTTTTCTTTTTAATCTCTTTTTTATTTTTGTTTTTAATCTCTTTTTTCACATTATTTATTCTATTTGTTTTTAGGTTGAGACAATTTGATATAATCCTTTTGTCTTAATTTAGGTTGTGTTATTATTGGATCTCTAATATGTAATTCAAGCTCTTCATTTTAATGTGTAAAATATTGTTGCGCAAGGATAAGTATACCCTACGCAGTAGTATCGTGGACTCAAAAGTTTGAATATTGTACCATAGAGACGGGTTGTGTTCCTAAATAATTCAAATTACATAAACTAAATAATTTTGGAGGTTTATCTAGTGAAAGTATTTTGCCAATTGTAACCGAAATACAAATTAAGCTAAGCAACAGTTTCTAAGGAAGAGATATACGATTGAAGACAAGCCCAAATTATGAATTCACATGTATCCATTTCCCCCTAATTCCAATTTTAATTAAGAACCTAAGTTAATGGTTAATCACCAAATGTCTCTTAAATTAATTGCCAACCTATGGTTAAGAACTTAAGTTAATGGTTAATCACCAATTACCTCTTAAATTAATTGTCAATCTATGGTTAAGGTCTGAAAAAACTCTTCCCCTTAAATTAATTATCAATTGGTCATTTTGGGATTTAATTTGGGATTAAAGATGAATAAAAGAAAGATTTATAAAAAGAAGATTCATGCCACTAGTTTGATCATGCAAGTTTTATGAACCCTATTATTTTACAGGTTAGTTAATTATGAGTAGATGATCACTAACATATAATTAATTATGAATTAGAATGATCAATTACAATGTAAAAGAGAAAACAATAAAAACAATACGATTAACTGAATAACATCACAGAACTCGCTTGAAATATGGAACTAGAGTACATGGTATGATTATATCATAATCCAAGCTCTGGGGATTTAGTCAACCATGGCCACAGTACAACCAAACAACATACAAAATAACATAAAGAATGAAAGATATAAAAAACTCTTACAAATTATGACCCCAAATGTTTCACCCATAGTCCTCTACCAATAGCCCTATTAAGAATGCCCAATTACTTCAAAATAAAAGACAAAATTTGAAAATTAAGAAAAAGGTACTTTATAATTAAAACCTAAGCTATTTATACACAAAGAAGTTCGTTTTGTCATGTAGGGGTAAGCATGAGTCATGCTTAAGTATGCACGACGCCAGACTTAAAGTTCAGAGCATTGACCAATATACATACCTCGTGCTTGGAGGGTTGTGTATGAGTAAACATGGCCTATTTTTAGCTAAGCACAGGATCGTGCTTCAAGTTCAAAATGTTGGACAATAAGCATGCCTCATGCATAGGGGTTGTGCTTCCAAATCCGAAACAAAGTCTGATAAACACGTCCTGTGCATAGATTAAGCATGAGGTGTGCTTTATTCCAACTTCTAGCTCCCTTTTTATGCTTTTTCTCAATCCTTTGAAGATTTACAGGGTCTGCACAATTTAACACAATTTAGACTGAAACAACCAATCCATATGCTTATTGTCATAAAAATAATGTCAAAAATCCTATAAAAATTAATATCGAAATAGGGTTTATCAACCTCCCCACACTAGAACATTGCTTGTCCTCAAGAAATTATTTTAGCTCAAAAAATTAAAATAAACAAGAAGTTCAAAGAGGAAAATAGAAGTCCATGAGATTACTCATCTTATTCAAGAATGACAATTGATATTTGTCCTCAAGTAACCTCACCAGGGATAATGTTCAGCTAGATTCCCTATTAGACTTAAGTATTTAGAAATCAACTCCCCACTGAAAACATGAGTACTTATACTCACGTCCCTTAGTGTTTATAGGTAAAGAGAATAGACACTTAAGTACATAAAAAAGTATGCTCCATAGGCTTGTACTTTAATCAAATCACACCATAAAATTAACAAACATGCAAAAATAGGGTAAATCATGGGATGTAATGGGCCAAAGGCTTAGATGTCAAGTGGGTCACAAAAAAAATGGATATACAAAAGGCTCATGAAAATAAAATGAGGTAACCTCTCTGGCACATTAATCTTCCCTCAATCTCAACTATTTCATCCCTTTTTTTCTTTACACTTTTTTTTTTATCACTTTTCATTGCTCTTACTCTTCTCCATTCTCTTATTTTTGTTTCAGTGCCAAATTCACTTTATTAGGCATTTTTTATTCCCTTTTTTTAGAAGGAGAAAAGTCAAAGTTCTTCTTTATTGACATATGGGCTTTAATTTTTGGAGGGAAGACCTTATATCATAAATTGCCTCCTTTCTTACCTACAGAGGTTATCACCACATAACCATTCATGAAGGGAACAAAGAAAGATTTTTCAAGCTCAAAGATGGCAACTAGTGGAAATGTAAGTCACAAGCTTTGAAAGTCATGAAATAGAAAGCCTAAAACTCCCCAAACTTTCACATGCAAGCAATTAAGCAGTATGCAAATGCATTTCATCACAAGTTCTAGAACAACATAAATTGAGAGATCATCACACATTAATTCCTTAGGGTTTTCTATGTTTCTACCTCATTCTGGTCTCAGCAAAGAAGTTTTCAATCCAAACCACATTGCTAACTATCAACTCTCATTGGCAAAGTCCCCTAATTACAGTTACTAACTAAGTCTCTCTCTCTCTCTCTCTCTCTCATTGGATGTGAAATCTCATTTATTCATGAATATGCTAAAAGAAAAAACAAAAAGGAGCTAGAATAAATGCATAGAACTACACAACATATCACTCAAAACAAGTGGGCAGAACAATCGTTTAGATAAAAACCCTTCCCCACACTTAACTGAAGCATGGTTGTTCGCTCCTCTGCAATGCTAATCGGCAAGTGTATCGAGTCGCACAAGTAATATAAAATGGTTAGAACCAAGTATCATATCCATAGGGAACTTGTTTCACTCAGAAAATACAAATTCAATGAGCAAACATTTGTATAAAGCAAGTAAATGTTAAGTTGGGTTTTTGTATGAAAATCTAATTAACTACAAATTAAAATATCTAGAGATTGAGAAGTAAAAACAGTCAAGTAGAAATCGTTGGGTCATTCTACTGAATCTAATTTGATGTTGTTGTGTATTTTTCTCTATTTAACATTATTTTAGTGTTCTTATGCTGGAAAAAAAAATTACCCAAACCAAGATCCCTTGAGTGAATGGGCCTAACTCTATTTAAACCTCGTCCTTGATCCCAATGCTAAAAATCCTAACTATACATACAAATGGGTGATCAAGCCACAAGCATGCAAAAATAAGCATAGATAGGAGCAATGAACACATAAAAACAACATTAAATAGATAGTAAGAGAATTTTACATCAAAGGTTCAACAAAACTCCCCAACAAGAGGTTTAGCCTTCCATTACAAGTAATAAACTTTCAGCACAAAGGAAAAATTTTGAGGGAAGAAAATGGCTAAGAATGGTTGAGGATGTCTCCTTCAACCTCTAGAACCCTAATTTCATTCCTTTAACCTATACTCTCTTGGAGACTTCATTTCTGTCACTTTGGCTTCTCCTTTTGCTCTTTTTTTCGAATTTTCCTTTGTTTTATGCCAACTTCAGTGTTTTAAAGGCTCCTTAACATTTCAAATTCTGAAGCCTCGCTTAGCGAGATTGGCTTGTTTAGCAAGATTGACTCGCTAAGCGCGAGTTAGTGAAATTTGGCTTAACGAGCTGGGCTCGCTGAGCGCGAGAAGAGACAAACGACTTACTGAGCGAGCTTGCGGCGCGCTGGGCGAACACATCTATAACTGATCCTCTTCTAGGGTTTCCCAACATGCTAAGTGAGCTGAGTGCCTCGCTTAGCGAGACACCAGCTGTAAGAACCTTCTCTTCTTTTAGCCTAAAACTGAAGTGGTATCAACATTAATTCACAACATGCGAGTATCTACTATATAAAATCAAACTAAATATAAAAATATGTACAATTCCTACAAAAAGAACCATAAATTGGGGGAAAGAGGCTAATTTCATGTAACTATTCAATATAAAAGTTAGTCATAAATAACGACTAACAATGGCCCCTATGCGAGAAATAAGAAAATGAAAGCAAGAAAACATGAAACTGAAAGAGACTAACTAACTCCTAGAAATGAAAATAAAATATGGATGACAAAGGATATTTTTTGCAGAATGCCTCTTAGAAGCACTTCTTTAATGTCCTGAGCCTAACGAGTTAGCAAAGGAAAATTCACCCCTGGAAATGCACAATACAGTGCACTTGAAGGAATGTCTCCTCATAATGCTTGACTCTATGGCAATTGATCTGAAACGTGTCCTCATTGTTGCTTTTTAACTCAAGTACTCCATATGGGAATACTTTCACCACTGTGAAGGGACCATACTACCTTGAGTGTGATTTTCCTGAAAAAAGGTGGAGGCGTGAGATATAAACTAATATTCTTCGCTCTCATGGAACTCATGCCTCTTTATGCGCTGATCATGCCACTTCTTGGTTTTCCCTTTGTAGAGCTTGATATTCTCATAAGTTTTGAATCTAAACTCATCTAGCTCCTTCAACTATTGTAACCTGTTACTACTTGCAAGCCTAGGATAAAAATTTAGAAACTTCAAAGCCCACATGGCTTTGTGCTCTAGTTCAATAGGCAAATGACAATTGTTTCCATATACTAGCCTAAAAGGAGACATCCCAATGGGAGTCTTAAAGGTTGTTTTGTAAGCCAAGAGTGTGTCATCCAATTTCAATGACCAATCCTTCCTGAACGCACTCACAATTTTCTCTAAAATCTTCTTTAGTTCCCTATTAGACACCTCAACTTGACCACTTGTTGAGGGTGGTAGGGAGTATGAGGAGGTAAGTTCCATTCTTCAACACTTTCATTGTTTGGAGACTAGGGGCCACCATGGTCCCATAAGGACAACTCACAAGGTCTTTCATTGTGGCTTCTTTTGGCCCTCCCTTCACCGGGATGCATATGATTATGTGAGGTCTTGTGATAGTTGTCAGCACACTGGTGCTTTGTCTAGGTGCCTTGAAATGTCTCACAAATCCTTTCCCCAAATATTTTGATTGTGAATATATTTTGGTTGTTGTAGACTATATGTCTAAGTGGGTTGAGGCAATAGTATTACCCACTAATGATGCTCATAGTGTAACAAAATTCCTTAAAAAGAATAGTTTTACACACTTTGGTACACCACAAACAATGATTAGTGATGGAGGAACACACTTTTGCAATAAACTTTTGGATAGTCTTTTGACTAAATATATGTTACTCATAGTTTGTTGAAATAATACTTGGGTTAGAGCCTCAACAGGCTTGTTGAAACAATACTTGATAATTGCTCTTGGAGGCTTGTTAAAATAATATTTGGGTTGTACCTCAATTTTAATAATATTTAGGATTGAGGTTGAAGACAATTGTTGAAATAATACTTGAGTTTGAGTTAGGTTTGTTTAAACAATACTCACGTTGTACCTTAAGTTAAAGAGTACTAGGGTCTAATCCTGGAGGCTAAAAAAAGGGAAACCAAAGAATACTTGGTTTGTTGAAACTCAAAAGGCTTATTGAAATAATAGTTAGGTCTGAGCTTGAATAAGCTTGCTAAAAAAGCTCTTGATAATTGTTCAGCTCTTGTACCTTACCTTTAATTATAAAGTTAACCAGACAATGTTGCATATAAAGTTGGCGTATCAAATGCACAATTTTGGAAAATTCTATTAATGCAAAAAAAAAAAGTATAGAAGAGAAACATTTCATTAGAATATTCAAGTCAAAATGGGAATAACATTTAATGCATCAATTAAATGCATTAATGTAAGTTTTCCAGAAGAGATCTCAACAACTAAATTTGAGTTCATCTATAAAATTCCAAAGAGTCAACAAGCTTCAAAGATCCCATACCTTGCAACCACACTTACTAAGCTATATTTATTTGCAGCAGTTTGAAAATAACACTGTAATTTTGTAAATGCTCTATAAGCATTATTAATGGTGAGCTTATATTGATGATAATATAGGGTTAATGAGCCTGAATAAACTTGTTAAAAATAATAGTACCTACCTAGAGAGACAAGTTTAAAGAGTGCTTGGGATTTGTCTGGAAAAGGCATGATGAAATACTTGGTCTGATCCTAAAGAGGCATGTTAAAAGAATACTTGGTAATTATTCTTGGAGAGGAAAGCGGAAGAATACGTAGTTTGTTGAACTTGAAGAGACTTGTTAAAAGAATATTTATAACAATGTGAAATGCTACTCCTGTAAATCTATGAGTTGGTGGAAAATTGGTGGTTGTTAAGGACAAAATATAGTCTTAGGTTGTCAAATAGAAAAAAATGAATATATGTATTATTTTAATTATTCTCTTACTATTTATTTTGTTTGACGCTAAGGAAGTTGAATATTTATTTAAGTAATTAAGTTATTGATAAAGAATATTTATTAATTTTATCATAACTAATGGCAGCTAGGGAATTGAATATGAAAGAAAACATTTAGATTTTTAACAAAGAAATGTTTAAAACTAACATTTTTTCTCTTATTGACGATACCTTTAATTCATCCTATTGAGCCTAAAACTTTCAACTTAGCTTCGTATGTTCACTTTTAGTGTATTTTCTAAAAAAACTGAGGAAATTTTTTAAGAAAAGTAGTTAATCCCTTTTTCTTATATTTTCATGTGTATTTACAATTGTAATCAAGTACTATAGTACAGAGGTGATAATTTCTTTGGATTCAGGGATATTTTTAATGTAAGTTATTCCATTCAGTCTCAAATATAATTTTTTGTTATATTTAGATCTCAAATATAAATAAATTTTAATTATTTTTACTTTATTTAATAAATTATCTTCAAAATTCACTTAATTTAATAGGAAGTTTATACTTATATCAAGTTTTAATAGATTGACATAATTTAATAAAGTTAATTATTTTTAGTTTTTTTTATATGTTTGAGACTGAAAAATTTACAATTTTATCCTTAATCTAAGACGTCTCTATAAAACTTATATCTTATACTTAATCTTTCACTTCTTTTCAATCTAAGGATTTAATTTAATTTCAAGTACTCTTTTCAAGCACAAAGAACCTCGGTTCGAAATCTAAGGATTCAATTAAAGTATCTTAATTTAATTTTAATATTTTGTTTCTTAATTTAAATTACTGTCATGAAAGTAATTTTTTCTTTAACTTCCCATCTTTTTTTAACATCATTTTGCTTATCTTTATATTATAAATTATCTTTGTACTTTATATATAATGATTTTTTCATCATCTGTATCAACTTTTTCAGTCCATATAATAATAATAATAATAATAATAATAATAATAATAAATTATTAATAAAATTTAAATATTTTGTTTGAATCACTATGACATTAGTGGTGTGAGTATCATATTCAAATTTTAAATATGAAATCTTATTTGAAGTGACTGAATTCAATTTTACTTAGACTAATATATATTGATAAATCTTTTAGTCTTTATAATATATATATATGTTTGTTTTTAGTATTTTAAATGCTTTATTTTAATTTTTCTTCTTCTTATGAATTAAAGATCTCAATATTACTATATTTACCGAGATTAAAAATATATATGATATTATTATTATTATTGTGACTACGGAAAAGAGACATTCTCTGTCTTTTATATATTTTTTTAAAAATTAAAATAAAAGATATAAAGAGAAAGAAAAGAGATTAAATAAATAAATTTATAAAAATTAAGAATAAACATATCCTAAAGAAAAATACGTTAAAATAAATATCCTTATCATAACTGTTAAAGATTATTATTTTTATTATTATTCTTCTTATTAATAATTAATAATAAGAGAAAAATAAATACTCCATACCTTGCCACATATTTTTATAAATAAAATAACAGATATTTTTTAAAATTAAACATAAAATGAGCATTTAACTCCATATTAATTAATTACTTAATACTAATCTAATATCTACACAACTAACCTATTTTAGTTTGGTGACCAGTGTCCTTTAATTGGACTTTTTTGTCATCTCACCTTTTCCATTTTTCTTCTTTTATTCTAGGATAATATTTATTTTTGTAGTTGGATTTGTTAGACGCCAATAATTGTGTTCCTACATGATAGAAAATTAAAATTTTGTATTATGTTCCTACAGGATAGAAAATTAAAATTTTGTCTATGAATTTACAAAAAGTATAATAAATTAGTTTTATTGTTAGTTTTTTTTGTTAACTCAAATAGATGTGTCTACGTTCCTAAAAGATAAAAAATTAAAATTTTGTCCATGAATTTGTTTAATGGCTGCCACCGTCAAAAGGTTAACTTTTTATTTGGTCTTTGAAAAAAATAATTTATTATCATTTTAATCTTTAAATTTAATCACTTACTTATCTTTTGTACCCTAAACTTTACCTATGATCATTTTAGTCTGTAAAACACTTTTGAATTTTTAATTAAGTATCACACTATATATAAATTGTTAGTATGATGATAATAAATAACATTTGTTTATAGTGATAATAATTATTTATGATAATGAAAATTGAATGAAAGATAATTGTTAGACATAAAAAACTATTAAATTTTATATTTAAAATGTGTATTTATGTAACAGAATTGAAAATAAATAAACATATTAAAATTAAATTAGTTTTTCCTAAGAATGAAATTAAGAATATGTATTATGTAAATATATAGATACAAACAAATGATTTGTTTTTAAAAGTCAGTATATTTATTTAATTAAGGAGGAAATTAAAAAACAAAGAGATATAAAATAGATTTTTTTATTTGACCAAAATTTAAGACAAAATTAGATATTTTCATTTTTTTCACCTTTTATTGAATTTTATTTTATTTTGTATACTCTAACATGACTAATATAATGGGTGAACTATATTTTATACTTTTTGTAGGTCATATATATTGTATACTTCAACATGACAGACGATAACTAGCTTCTCCAATGAGAATATAATGAATGAACTATATTTTATGCTTAATTTTGCAGGTCGTATAATTTTAACTTATAATGAGCCATGTCTTCTAATACTCAATTGTTGAATAACAATGTGAAAACTACAAAAAGGTATATAAGAAAATGGTTCTAACATTTTTATTTTTCATGTCCTCTTATACTTAATTGTTATAATGGGTCAAATTTTGTTTAACTATATTTTCGTCATTAATATTATATCATAAAATAGATTAATTAATTAATTAATCTAACATTCTACCTATATTAATAACATATAAGATAATAACTTAATTTAAGTAGAATATTTGGTTTGAAACCTTATAGAATCTTGTTAGTAATGTCTTAGATTTAACACTTACTATTGTGATGTAATCACTCATAAATTAAGTTTCATATTTATAATATAATTTAAATGATAAAATTGCAGAAATAATAGAAGTGAGAGAATATGATAATATTTATGTTAATAATTTCATGTAATATGAAACTTAATTGAATATTTAAAAGTATTTTTAAGAACCAAAATGACAATATATTTTAAGTTCAGAGACAAAAAATGTCACTAAATAATTAAAATAATAGGAACTAATTAAATTTAGAGGTCAAATTAAAAAGTCAATTTTTTGGTACCCAACAACCTCTCCTTATCACATCACGAG
The DNA here is from genome assembly GCF_000004515.6 of Glycine max. Taxonomy (NCBI): domain Eukaryota; kingdom Viridiplantae; phylum Streptophyta; class Magnoliopsida; order Fabales; family Fabaceae; genus Glycine; species Glycine max. The sequence continues at coordinate 26,219,488 of NC_038249.2, forward strand.
AAATGTCACATAGCCTCAATCATTTGACTTTATGAAAAAAGTTAACACTAAAAATAATTTGTTGTACTTCTTGTAAATTTGGGGACAAGATTTAATTTTTTTAATCTTTTAGGAATTTAATTGTGAACGTCTAATAAATTCAAATACAAAAATGAATATTTATTTTTTATTTTATAAAGCTTACACAATTCAGTTTCACTCTCTTTGGTCTCACACGCTCACCCTTTCTCTTTTTCATTTCATTTCTTTTTATTATTTTTTTGAAAAATTGTTCTCTCTCTTCCCAATTTCCTTCCTATTTTCTCTCCCTCACTCTCTTTTTTAATTTTTGAATTTTTATTTACTCACAGATTTTTATATCCTATAATTTATATTAACACAATAACACATACAATCATAAGAAATTATTGTACTTTTACCAACATGTTATTTCGTTATTTGTAAATATTTAATATATATTATACTTGTTATTATATAATAATATTATTATCATATTAATTAAATGAAATAATTACTTATTAATTTCTATAATTTATATTATTATTGAATAATGTTACAAAATTTCTTTTTAACAAAAGTTAAAACTTTGTTTTAACATTTATACTTTATAATTTTTTTCATATAACTTTATAAATATTTTAAATAAAATAACAAATATATGTGAAACTCTAAATATATTTTTTCTGCTTCGATACACTCTCAAATTTTCTACTTCAAAGAACTTATTAAGTAAAAATATTTGTTTTATTAAAAATATTTAATGTTACACTTAAACTTATTTGTTTATTACTGTACTCTCAATTTACAAAATATATATATTTTGATACACAATAACAAATGCATTCGTTGTGCTAGGAATTAAGGATAATAATGTCCAATCCGTCATTGCCATTCGCCAGATCGCCTTATCTAAGGTTACAGTAGTACATCATTATAAAAAAAAAAAAGTCTACACACTACTATGATGTATCTAACATTCTAAATTTCTAACTTTCCTCTCTCTCTCTCTCTCTCTCCGAGGTCTTAGATCTCTGCTCTGTCTCTATCTCTACTTGAGGCCTTTCCCTCTGTTCCGTTGGCGGGTGGGTCTTTCTTCTCTCAAAATGGCCACCGGAGTGACCAGAAAAATTTCTGCTGCATCAGCTCGGGCCCACACCAGAAGGGCGAAGAAAACCAATTCTCTACCCCTTCCTTCAGGTTACTCTTCGCAGTTCCACTCACTCTTCGTTAAAGTTTCGTTTTTTATTGCATTTTAAGCTGTAAATGTTTCTGGGTCGTGTTGCATCTATAGTTAGAAATGAGGATATGTGAATATTAATCCAAAAAAATTGTTTGTTTGATGAGCACCGAGAAAGCTCGGGAAGCCTTTCCCTGCGCTTGTTTTGTTTTCTTTATCCGTAGGAATTGAAGATATCGAAGACAAGTACCAGACGATTTATAACCATCCAGTATAGATTGTTTTGTGTGGACACGTATAATGAACCATCAATTATGTTTCAATTTAATAGTTATTATTATGGCTTGGATTGCAATTGCACCTGGGGCATTATGATATTCCGTTCCTCATATTTACACGTCATTTATTAGTTAAGTTTAATTTTTATACACTATAGGTGTAGAAACTTTTACACTGACAAGTGGCAACCAATCAGAAATTGCTTTAGATATGACTTTGAAAGTAGTTATTACTTTAGTCCACATGGTGAATTGGTATTCGATGTTTGGATGACTGTGTAAGTAAATCTTTATGCTGACTATGTGTTCGTATTAAATTCTTATTAGTTATCAATGGGAGTTGGTCACTTTTTATTTTGTTCATTCCTTTTCTTTAGTAAGAGATTTGTTTATTAGTAAGCTAAAGTCTAGGGAGAGGAGAGTATCGCATTCCAAATCCTGGTGTGCTACAGGCCTTATCCTTAGTTTATAATGGTACTTCAAATTCGCTTGCTAAGGGGGATTGATGGTAGAAGGAGTCCAACCTAAGCATTTTTAAGTAACTTGCTCCGATCATTGCCAACTTTATTTGTTTTCAATCAGCATAAACAATGAAAACCAATCATTGCCAACTGAACCAACCCCTGTTGGCTTTAGGAGATTTATAACTAGTCTCACCTGTATTGGAGCATAGGGTAATTATTAAGTTGTATTTTGATATTCCTATGCTTGACTTATGGACTGCAAATTGTCATTTAGTCTTTATGTTTGAAGTTTTATTTATCTGTTTTTTAAATTTGGCATTATTATCTCTCAGGAATTCTTGGAACAGCACTAGCAGTGTTGTTTATTGGGTTTCTAGCATGGGCTTATCAGGTTATTCAACCTCCCCCTCCCAAGATATGCGGCACTCCTGATGGACCACCTATAACAGCACCAAGAATCAAATTAAGAGACGGAAGGCATTTGGCATACAAAGAGCATGGTGTTCCAAAAGATGCAGCCAAGTATAAAATCATCTCTGTACATGGTTTTAATAGTTGCAGGCATGATGCTGTGATTGCCGATACCCTATCACCGGTAATTATTAATATTACATTTTTTTTGTCTTTCATAGCATTCTCTAATATCTTTGTTGTTTGTACTATTATATTTAAGATGGGTTTTTCCAGGATGTTGTTGAGGAGCTGGGGATCTACATTGTATCTTTCGACAGACCTGGTTATGGGGAAAGTGATCCTGATCCAAATCGTACACTAAAAAGCATTGCTCTAGATATACAAGAGCTTGCAGATCAGCTGGGATTGGGCTCCAAATTCTATGTAGTTGGTGTCTCCATGGGTGGACAAGTTGTTTGGAACTGCCTTAAGTACATACCTCACAGGTATGACTTGGGATATTTTTAGTTTATTGTTAACACCATTGTTTTAGAAAGTATAACAGTTACTGTGTAATGTTGTGTGTTGTGTATGATCAGGCAGCCTTTATTTATAATGAGTAAGTAGGATCAATATTGATTACATAGGATCAATCTAATAATGAGTAATAATGACTAAATCACTAATTACTATCTAATCATAATAACAGAATAATATGTAAAACAGAAAGCATATCACTAATATTTCTTTTTACATGATTTGTTCTTTTGTTATTATGTTCACATCTTCTTGCTTGCCTATACATGTTAGCAGTGTGAGATACAGCTGTCAACCTCTCTTTGTAAAAATAATTTTTTTATGCTGACAGGCTGACAGGTGCAGTACTTGTCGCCCCAGTTGTCAACTACTGGTGGCCTGGTCTACCTGCAAACTTAACTACTGAAGCCTATGACCAACAAAAATTACAAGACCAATGGGCACTTCGTGTTGCTCACTACGTACCATGGCTAACTTACTGGTGGAACACTCAGCGATGGTTCCCAGGATCTAGTGTAATTGCTCATAGTCCACATATCTTTTCTCATCAAGACAAAGAACTTCTGCCTAAGTTGTTGTCCGATAGAAAGAGTTATGCGGTAGGTATCCAGCCTTTAGGTGATTACAAAATTGTGAATTTTTGCTGAATGCAATTCAGTGTGATTTAGCTGTATTGGTTAAATTCGTAAAATATGGTTTGATTTTGAAATATGTTGGCAATTGTTTTGCTTCCAAAGATCAGAACTTCACCAACTGCACAAATTCATGTTGTGAATATATTCTCTTGGAATTTGGTCACGAAAGAAAATTGTTTTTCAGTTTTTTCTAACTGTTTAATTTAGCATGTGGATGCCTACATTTTTTGAAATTGGTTGTAAACAATTCTGACTGCCTAATGTTTCTGAATTCTTTGTATGCATACTCTGTGTTCTTCGTTTTTGATGTTATACAGATATAAAAAAAATAAATAACTTTTGGAATTAATAGCTACTACAATAGTTTGTCTTTGGTTACTATTATGGATATTAAAAGATATATAATATAAAACACAAATTCAGACTGGAGTATTTAAAACACAAGAATCTCCCTTTTTGGTGGGAATCCATGTCGTGGGTGAACATCCTAGGAGCTTTCCCGCAGAAACCTAGGCAGCATTTCTCCCAACATGCCATCTGTTTGCCTAATCGGATTCGAGATAACAGATGGCGATGCTGGTGGTTGGCCCTCACATGGGCAGTGTGGCAACAGAGGAATAAAATAATCTTTTCAAATGAGACTTTTGATGGCAACAAGGTGATGGAGGATGCTATTTTTATACTTTGGACGTGGATGAGGAGTTTTGAGAAAGACTTTGCCCTTCCCTACAGCTATTGGTCGACTAACATTTCATCAGTTTTTGTTAATACAGGGGGGTAGAATCTTTAGGAACTGGAATGTTAACAGAACTTGAACCCAGCTATTGGTTTCCTTTGGGACTGACCTTAGTCTGATTTTGGAACCATGTGGCTGGTAGTCTAACTACTTGTACTGATAGTACCGCTGGTACTGATTATAATTATATATAAAAAACTTCGTACCCCATTGCCCAGAGGCTCTTCGCTATGCGAAGGTATGGGGGAGGGATGTTGTACGCAGCCTTACCCTTGCATATGCAAAGAGGCTGTTTCCGGATTCGAACCCATGACCAACAAGTCACCAAGGCACAACTTTACCGCTGCACCAGGGTTCGCCCTCGATTATAATTATATATATAAATATAATTTATTTTTGCCGATCAAAAAAAAAAAGACTGGAGTATTTAAACTATGATCATTGATGCATTATATTGGTATCAGTTTTGGATCATGTTATTCTTGCATGACTACCAGCCACATGTTATTGATGCATTATACTGGTAGTCTAACATGATCCGCTGGTACTTAGTCTGATTCATTGTTCATTATATTTGTAGACAAATAATATCTTGTTCCCTAAGGATTTGGTTTGGATCATGTTATTCTTGCATGAACAATTGTGGGAGAAAATGCCTGAAAATTCATTCTTAAATTAAAAGGTCTATGAACTATGAATCTTTTTGCTTGTGTTGTAGTGTTTGACATATATAGAAGATATAGCTATTAAATATCAACCTTGTATAATTATTGACAATAGTTTGATGCATTTTGTAATAATTAAGGCTTAGTTGCACTTTTTGTCTTCCTACAGTTGTCATTTCTCAAATCCCCTGCCCATTTTTTATGCATATTTGGTCCCCCACTATTTTGGCTATGTATGAATAGCCGCTCGCACACCGTTTCATCCAGTTGAACATGGTTTCTAACGGAAATTCAAACACACTTTAATTGTGTAATTTTGATCTCTGTTAACTTGATAGTCAATAAAAACTAACATACTCCGGTGCTAGAGGCTCCTCACTTCGCTAAGGTACGGGGGAGAGTAATTGTACATTGCCTTCTCCTTGTATATGCAAAGAAGTTGTTTCCAGATTCGAGCCCATGACCAACCGGTCACCAAGACACAACTTCACTAAGGTATGGGGGAGAGTAATTGTAAATTGCCTTCTCCTTGTATATGCAAAGAAGTTGTTTCCAGATTCGAGCCCATGACCAACTGGTCACCAAGACACAACTTTACCATTGCACTAGGACTCGCCCTCTAATTTGACATTCAATATTTGGTGAAAATCTAAACATAGCACTCTACTGCAATCCACATCAGCATTTCCTTTAAATATTGAATGTTAAGTTAACGGATGAACCAAAATTACACACTTAAAATAGTGGGATCAAATTGGCAAAAAAAAAAAAAAGAATGAGGGGACTAAATTTGATAAATGACAATAGTAAGGGTCCAATAAAGTTGATATATGATAAAGATACTTACCCTGTATCCATGAATAGCTAGGAATATGGACTTTGGAGTTTATTTTTGGAACTTGATATCTGTTACATCATCTGCCAATTGAGAGCAGAATAAATGAATTGCATGAGAATTATTTTGAAGCATATTTTATCAGAGAAGCAAAATGTTTGTTTGTGCCCGAGGCTTTTGGTGCATTGCTCCTGCCATATCCTCATTCTTTTTATTCTTTTATCTTCAAATTACCTAATCAACTTATATAGAAAATTGTTAAGAGTACTGCCACTGTGACCTGGTTAGGTTGGCATAGCAGGTAAATCAATCTTCATGATATTAGTGCCTTGTATTTTCCAATTAGCTATTATCTGCATCCCATGGATAACTGCCTAAAGTTTATTGATTTCACAGATAGTTTGTTTTGAGTTCTTTCGCAATTTGTGATGTGTAACAAATTGAATGTTAAAGGTTCATCTGTAATTAAGGGATGTGGAAATTCTAAAATTTTATGCATGTATTTTCATGTTGAGGCATTGCACAATGACATCATTTAATCCATGTAGTTTATCCAACCTACAGAGGAAAGACTTTTGCCATGTATATTCTTGTTGAAGCAAGACAATTTGATACTTGTGCACCCAGTTTGACTTGATAATGCTTTGTTAGCATGCACTTTTGATATTTGATTTTACAGTTATCTGAATAATGCTAAAGCAACTTTTCACTTTAGTAAGTGCCCTTCTAGCATAGATGGAATCTTTTGAATTTCATCCACTAATAAAGAAATAGTTCTGTGAGAATTGGGTTCGTTCTAGAAGTAGCTTATTAATTGAACCATTAAATTTGATTAGCCTCATTCTAATTGAGTATGCTTGAAGTTCTGTAGTTGTCTTCAACTAAATAATTTCCTCTCATAAATATATAATAACATGCCTTGTTTCTGTTAGCATATTGGCTTGGAAAAGTTTTAGCTCTTCAAGTCCCTTAAACATCAGTTTCTTACCTCAATTTTTCATAGAGATTTATAAATTTGTTTTTTGTGGCTTCCACAGGCACAGGTAATACAGCAAGGTGATTATGAAACCATCCACCGCGACATAAATATTGGATTTGGTAACTGGGAATATAGTCCCCTTGATCTTGAAAACCCATTTCCAAATAACGAAGGCTCTGTCCATCTTTGGCAAGGAGATGAGGATATGATGGTTCCAGTTACACTGCAACGATACATAGCACAAAACCTTCCATGGATTAACTATCATGAACTCCAAGGTTCTGGTCACATTTTTGCTCATGCTGATGGTATGAGTGATACTATCATCAAGTCACTTTTACGTGCGAAGTAGGCTTCTTTTATGTTAGTTACTGTCTGTGAGAAGTTGGCGGCTTCTATATTGGTTACGGTCTATCTCAGGTCAGTTTCAGCATTTAATATCTCAGTTTTGGAGGATTCAAACTGTTGAACAGAATGATGTATGATCAACTTTGAACAACATTGTGTACACTTAATGGTAGGGAGAATTCAATTACTCAATAATTGTATGAACTATATTCTTTTGTGTGGGAAGTTGTTTAACAGAAATTGGCTTGTTTAAGTTACTCTGAAGCTGACACTATGGCGATGAGTAGCACTATTTTTGCAAAATCGTGTTTGGCTTTTAACTGCCTGATTTTTTATTTAATTTTTTTTTACCAAAAATCAATTCTCGACGGCGTGTTCTTGACTTGAATTTGGACACATGCTAATTATTTTCAACTGTTCTAAATGTCCGTGTACGGAAGTTTGTGGTTCATATTAAAACAGCTAACAGATATATAGATGATGGGGTAGATAAATAGATGAGAAAAGGGAAAATGATTCATGTTATGATCTAAATTGAATACCCATCATCTAAATCAAACATGGTTATGTTTAGCACCAGTGTTCGGAAGTGAAATATTCGAATGAAATTTCCATAGACTTCAGTGGTGTGCTTGCAAGGATTTTGACGTTCAAATTAGTCTGATTTTAAAATAGAGGATCAAAGATAGAGAGAATATATTAAATCCCATTAGGTTTATATGTACCATTCTTGATTTGGTTATTTTGATGTTTCTTACCAGATATTTGTTTGGACTTTGGACAAATCTTATCAGATTCTTTACAATGATTCAATGCTTCACATCCATATTGAGGTTCATTCACGGTTTAAGGACTCTGGGTAAATGTCTTTTGAGGTTTAGTTATTGGGTCAGCGCATTAAGGTGTGTATGTGTGTGTGTTTTCTCAGTATATTAAGGTTGTGTTTGGAAACGTTCAACTTAGTTGAATGGCTATGTTGAACGGAAAAATTCCACATTTCAAAGCAAAAACGCCAAAGCAATTAGGGTGTTACTTTTGCATTGTGTCTAATTTAATTTGTCCGAACTTAAATTCTCCAAAGAGGGGTGTATAAATTATTGTCAATAATGTCTTTAGTCCCTTGTACCCTTTTCCATGTCACGTGTAAGGCCAAGCATAATGTCACCCCTGAGAATTCAGAAGTAAATTTGTAGCACGAAAGAATAATTCATGCGCGTTACTGGGTGTCTCATGATAGGCATAGCTTTGGCTTTTCTGAATTGTAATCAAAACCATGTCCTCCACTTGCCACAATACAATAAAAAAAAATGCTGGTTTCCCATTAATTTATAGATTTTGAAGCTTAATAATGTCGCGTGTTTGTTTTGGCAGTGTTGCCTATAATGTTTTTCTTAATTGGCAAAGCCTTATCATTGCTATCATCTCTTGCAAAAAGCCTATGACGACTTTTGAAGTATTTGGGGTGTAAAAAACTAGTTAGCAGCTCGTTAGGTTGCCACGCAGCTCTATTATATTATTCCTTGTCATCAATCATATCATCATGTGCTTCAGCAACCTTCATTCCTTCAAAGTATATCACCGCCCAAAAGTCTTATTACCTTGTGGGACAAACCTTACGTGTTTGTCAGTGTTATTATCTAATCAAAATTAAAGTTTTACTTTTGATAAATTATGTTGATTTTTAATACAAATTTTTATCATATAAATCATTGAGATGAAACCCCAATTTTAATTAGAGAACAACAATAAAAACACTTAAGTAACTTGAAATTTTTTCCTATCTCATTTTTAATCTTATTATTTTGATAATTAATATTATGGGGAGAGGGGAATGGACTATTTGCTGCTTCAGAGTTTCAATACAAGGTAATGTGACCAAGCTGCACTCCATATTCTTTACTTATATAGTATTGTAATTAATACTACAACGATACACAAAAAGTGGGACAAGAGGTTGAAAACTCTTCAAAACAATGAAAAAAGCAAGAAAATTTAAACCCCAAGACATGATTCAAACCCTGAAAGGTACATAGACCAACAGAACTACCTTGCTGTCTTGGGATCAAATTTTTTCCTCAAGGTCCCAATCTGCTTAGAACTCAATCCAAAAGCCTTCTGTAGAAGCTCCTCATCAATCCCTGAGCCAAACACAGCAGAAGGTATCTTCTGAATACCAGGGTTTTGGCTATTGAAGCTTCCAAACAATGTGGCAGGCTCATCGCCAACGTTCATCATGAAGTGCACTAGCCCTTTAGGGAGCACCATGATCTCTCCTTGCTCAAGTACTCTAGCAAACACCCTATTGTTGGAATCAACAAAACCTAAGTACATAGAGTTATAAGATTGACTTTGTGGTAAAAAGAGAAGGGAGAAGGAAGAGGTGGTGGATTTGAATTGTCCCACTAACAAAACAAAAATAACAACTATATAATTAACAACTAACATTTGCTGATAAGAAAAAACAAACCTGAGTACACTTTTCCTTGCACCACATGAACTAGCTCCGTGGCTCTCGGGTGAAAATGGGGTGGATTGATGCCCCCAACTTCGATGTCGGCTCGCGCAAAAGACAAGCCTAGAGTGTTGAGTCCTGGAAAATTGGTAGGGCTTGCTGACACCACAGCTAGGCCTGTGTCTGAGAAGTTCCCTGTGGCTTTTTTGAGTCCTGAAAAGACAAAGTCCTCAGTGGTGGCTTCGGAGGAGTTCTTGCATGGGAGAATGTAGTGCATGTCATGTGCTGTTTTGATGGCACCAAATATTGGGTTTGATATGCAGAAGTCTTGGACTGGATCAGGGTCAGAGGCCAGTGTGATGGAAGCACTAAGGGAGAAAATAGCAAGCATAAGCCAAAGGGTGTTTTCTGAAAACATTTTTCTGATCTCTTGTTCTTTTGCCTCTTTCCTTTTTTGGTTCAGTAGTGGCTAGCTTGTGTGTTGAACAAAGAGTGAGTTTAGGTGGCTTATATAGAAATGAAATGTATGTTATGTTATAGTATATTTTAATATTTAAGAAGCTTTTTAAATGAACTGCACTACGCTCTTGGAATGATGACTAGGTAGTATAAGATGCAAAAGCTTTATTACAGGATCTTAGGCACATATTCTGCAATTAATGTTTCTTTTTTTTTTTTTTTTGGTATTAAAACTTGTACAGTGGGAGGTCTAAATGACAATCAATTTTACCCTTATTCAATTAGTTTCTCAGTACTAAAATTGAAGATCTCCTGAAAATTATTGTCCAACAAATAAGATTTTAGTAACATAATGAAAAATCAAACTTGTTCCATAGATAAATGATAGTTAATTCTGAATCCTTAATCTATTTTTTTTTACTGAATCCTTAATCACTTCTAGCATATATAATAAGGTCCAACGTACTAATGATGCTCAAGTTTTATTACAAGTACGTTGTTTTCAGCATTATAACATACAATACTTGTTATATAAAATTAATTAAAAGTGATTAAATCATAGGCTATTCCACGCGTTGTATAAAGCGGCGCTGACAATAACCACGATTAGAACGATTAATTAGGAATCTGTGTTTTAATTAAACAGGAAATACTTCCTGCGTGCACCACCACGGGGATTAAGGTGTGGTGATGTTGTTGCATTAGTGAACCATCCAATTCATGTTCTCGTGCCATTTATGCTGTATCCATCGATTGCATGGTGCTGTTCTCATTGCTTTACTTGTATGTGAAGGAAGCTAGGCATACGATCGAGTTGGCAAAATTAGAATGATGAACTTTAATCCACGCATTGATGACTTGATTATTTGTCAGCAATATTAGCGGAGAGGGTCGTGGTCCAGTTGGATTAGTGAGATTCATAACGCTAGAGTTGAACCGTAGAAAATGAGACACCAGAATATAATACCGTTATTGAGTACTAGGATTTCTTTTTTCTATAATGATCATGGAATGCATTTTATACGTCTCAATTTTTTAAAAAAATAGATGGGAAAATCCATGCACGACAGCTCGTGAATTAATATATATGATCGAATATCACAAACCGAATTAGTCTTTAATCTAATGAGTTGGAATACACTTACGATTTTTGACAGAAAAAAAAAATCATAATTGAATTTGCAACTTATTTTTTACACAATTTGTTGTGTTAATAGAAGTCGTAACCAGACATCAGACATGCATTAGGGATAGGTCAGGGAGTCAAACATTGGATAGGTTATACAAAGTCATAAATTCAAACTTTAATTTTTTTATATATAAGTCAATTCAAACTTTGCTTCTTTTTTTTTTGAAATTAAATCTATGGTATATTATGAAACGGAACTAGGGGCTGGAAAGGTCATCTACTCATGGGCTACAAATGAGAGAATCTGTGAGGGAATATCCTCAATCCAGACTAAATCCGCAAAAGAAAAAGCAATCCTAACTAGACGATTTGCAACAATGTTTTCTGTCCTTCTAGTATGAACAAGGCATGAATTGTTTCTATGTCCCAAGAGATACTCACAATCTTGCAGAATACCATCAAAGTATGTACATTTATCCACACTTCCATTCTTCCAAGCTAGAGAATTCTTGGCAATCAGTCTCAAATAGAAGAAGGTAATGGAGAGAGAGTTGTTGAATTAGCTGAATAGTCCATCTGAAAGTCATTGTTTCTGCAATTTTCGGAGTAAAACATTGGTGATTCACACAAGTAGCTGCTGCTAGCACCTGTCCATAGCAATCCCGAAAAATGACCCCATCCCTGTGCCCTTGCCAGCTTGCCGCCACAAGAGTGCACTTATAAAGCAAATTTTGACAATTCAAACTTTGTTGTCCTTGTTGAAAAAAAATAAAATCTGCATCATTGAGCTAAAAGCTCATGTAAAATGGCCAATGGAACTAAGCCTTGATTATTCTTGGAAATTCATCAGCTAATAACAAATAAATTAAAACATTTTGAAAAAGAATATGCTTCTTGCTATTTATTTTATTTATTTATCTTTTATTATGGATAGTTTGTACTTGAGATAAAATGGATAGTTTTGTCTCCTAATAATTTGTCTCTGTAGTGTCTCTTTGCATTGTTTTTATTTCCATGGCCTGACTATTTGTACCATCACTAGAATTGTGTTAAAGTTACAGGTTTCATTTTTCCTCTTCTTTTTCCTCTCTGGAGTTAAAATTTTGAAAGCTAGCTTGTATATCGTGTAACTTGTAATAACAAGTATTACTTGCAAAATAAAACAAGAGTGACGGGAGCCGCTTAGAAGTAAATGAGGTAAAAATAGAGTGCAGGTAGCAACATTGTGAAATCCCAGATGCTTGATTTTATTATTTGGGCCCAGGATTGGGCCATGGTTAAAGATCAAGGCCAGCCCATAATCCCCCTTATTAGGAATGGCATGCCACTGGAATCCCAGGCGTGGGAGAAGATGCCTTGTTTGAGAGGAAGCACGTTTTCATGCTTCCGTACGTGTGCGGGATATGCCATGCCATGCATCATTCATATGCATCTTGTTTTTTTTTCCCCAACCTAGGTCAGGTTATTTTCGGCCAACCTCGATCAAGAGTTATTTTTGACCGACCAAGGTCAGGATTGTTTTATCTCGACTCAGACCAAGATTATTTTCGGCCAACTTCGGTTGAGGTTATTTTCAGCCAACCTCAACCAAACCTATTTTTGGTCGACCTTAGTGGGACTTTTTCTGATTGACCTCGGTTAGGGTTGTTTTTGGTCTTCCTCAACCAGGGTTGATTTTGGCCAACCTTGGTTGGCTCTTTTTGCTTGGGTTCGACTAGGGTTAATTTTGACGACCTCGACTAGATTAATCTTGGTTGACCCTAGCTAGGGTTAATTTTTAGTTGACATTGATTAGGGTTAATTTCAAGTGACTTCTACCATGCTATTTTCAGTCGATCTCAGCTAGGGTTATTTTCGATCGACCTTGACTAGGTTAATTTCTAGCTGACCTCGACCAGAGTTATTTTTGGTTGTCCTCGGCCATAGCTATTTTTGGATGACGTGGGTCGAGGTTGTTTTCGGTCGACCTCGGGCAAGGCTATTTTTGGTCGTCCTCGACCAAGATTGTTTTTGGCTGACCTCGGCCAAACTGTTTTTAGTCGACCTCGACTAGTATTATTTTCGATTGACCTCAACTAGGATTAATTTCAATTGACCTTGGCTAGCTTGTTTTTTGTCGACCTTGGGTAGGGTTAATTATCGACCGACCTAGGGTAGGGTTAATTTTTGGTTGACCTTGGATAGGGTTAATTTTTTACTGACCTCAATCAAGGTTAATTTTGGCCGACGTCGGTCGGGGATGTTTTCAGTTGACCTTAGCCAAGGGTATTTTCATTCAAGCTTGATCAAAGCTATTTTTTGGCCAACCTCAGCCAGGGATATTTCCTGCCGACCTCGACAATGACTGTTTTTGGCCTAACTCGGTCGACTGTTTTTGGTTGACATCGACTAGGATTATTTTTTGTCAACCTCGACCAGGTTGTTTTTGGCTGCCCTTAGCTAGGCTTAATTTTGGTCGACCTTAGCCAATGTTGTTTCTGGCAACCCTCAATTAGAGTTTTTTTCAACCAATCTCGACCAAGGTTGTGTTCGGCCAACCTCGGCTAGGGTTGTGTTCGGCCGATCTCAGTTAGGTTTGTATTCAATCGATCTCAGTCGAGGCGATTTTCGACCATCTTCATCTATGATTAATGTTGCCAACCTCGGTTAGGGTTATTTTTGACTGACCTCATTCAAGGTCGAGTTCAGCTAACCTTGACTTAAGTATTAAAAAAGTAAGCCATAATATGAAACTTAAGGCCCATAAGCCAACCTTAGCCTTGCAGGGTTTGGGGAATTTTTAGCCCGACGATTTTTTTTGGCCCTACGGGCCTTTTGGTCAACTCGAGCCAAGGTTAGGTTGGGAGGAGCCATTTTGACGACTGTACACTCGACTACGTCAAACAATATTTTTGCCTTTCTGGGAATCATGTTAGATTTTTGTTTTACACCATAATTATTAGTGTCTGACTTGTATTTATTGAAAATTAAGTTCTTGATGTAAATGTTGTGATTTTACACTAATAATATGGCATATTACAAAATAATATAATTTATAAATATATTGATATTCTATAACCATTCTAATGGATAGGAACATAAATAAAAAAAAAACTATAATAGGTGGAAAAGTTAGATAAAGACATAATTTAAACAAATAGGACAAGATCATAAAAAAGTACAAACTGATAAATAAATAATGCATGTATTAATAACGTAAAGGTCTTTTTTTATAGCTTTATTTAATTATAAACTGATATGTATAGTAAATTAGTTCACTTTTATAATAATTATTTTTTTTCTTTCTAAAGTTGGAGATCATATTATTTGGGTGTGTGTTTAGATAGATGTTTAAACCACATTGTATGAAAATTTCTTGAATTTCAATGTGTAAATATAAAAGTTATACAAGAGATGGATTGATCTGAATTCAGTTAAATATGTAGTGACCCGTTACCATTACATAAAATTAGGAACTAACTTAAGCGAAATTTTTTATTTTAATTCATTTAAATTTTTTTCTATTAATTTGATTATGAAAATGCTTGCCAACTTTTTTTTTCATTTCAAAGGCCAAAGGCTAAAATGCACAACTCAAAAATAAAACATCACATGATATACATACAACACTATAGTAATTTAAATCTCCTTAAAACATGCATATAAACACAAATCACACTATAAGGATAAACTATATAAATTTTGAGTTGGTCAACACTATATATAACTTTAAAGAGGAAACAAAAATGCATAATGCGTCTTCACGTCCAGATACAATATCCATGAAGCCTCCAAATACAAGGGACCACCTACTATCCGTTTGTTCCCCACGTATGCCAAATACGGGATTGTCATAGGCACGAACCACATGTGCAACAATACAATGATAAACTTACCAAAAACAAACATACTAAAATGGGATAAAACTTAATAATTAAAGCATATTTCACTATCATCACATATTTAACATAATATGTAGAAATCATACATAAAGCATAAGTCTTAGAATTTTCCTAACAGGACGTCTCATGATAATCATTAGTTTATCAATCATTACATAAAGTTTCAATCATCATACGCCATCATCATCATCAGTCCATCAATCATCACACATCATAGTATTTCTATGACTCAAGTAACATATTCTCTAGTCACAATTATCAATGCACATATCTAACTATCATGTTATGTCATGTTGAGACTCTAATCTATTTAAGGATTTGTCCACCCATCCATTCTATAAGCCCATTAGACATAAGTCACCACAACAACCTCCAACACTAGGTTGAGGACCTTCTTAACACCTCCAACTTACACGTTTACTCACATGCAATGTTATTCATCAATGCATGTATGTTATGATCATTCAAGTCCAACATTATATCACATCATCAATACATTCAATCATCATCATCAATTTAATTCATTCACCAATTTCAATACTATAAGAGGTTATAACATCATAGATTCACTAGTCATATATTCATCACGCTTATGAACCCACCTATAGTTCAATAAGCATAGCAAGACATTCCAATATCTTGAATTCTTACAAACAACTCACCAAAAAATCATAAATTGAATCTTATGATCTCAACATAAAGTCAACTATAATCATAAAACAACATCATCTCAATCACATCTCATATCAATACAAATTCATTAAGATCTCATAATAATTAATTTACGCAAGGAAAACAAACATTAATCACATCCACATCAAAACTAGTCATTGGACTCAAAATTGGTCATTGGACACAAGACTGGTCATTGGACGCAAATTCTGTAAAATTGTCTCTCATGACTTCCAAATCATCCCAAAACAAACCCAAATCATTTTTTATCAATTTCGATACATAAGCAACATCAAAACTTTTCACAAATAAGAACTTTTAACCAATATTCATCAAATAATCAAAAACCCCAATTTCAAAACTCAAAACCTCAAATGCTCAAACTATCATTTTTAAGCAACATGATTCATTTTTTAACAACATTAAAACCAATCAACAACAACCTAAACATAGAAAAATGATAAAACTTCTCTTACCTATTCAAACTCAAAAGATGACTTTGTGAAGAAGAATAAGTAAAGCAAGAAACTTTGGGTCCAAGATGGAAGCTTTCTCCTACTCTCACAACAATTCCTCACCATCCATACCCCCAAACCCCCCCAAAACCAATAAATACTGCATCAAAACCATGAAAGTGAACACTTTTATAAACTTTCAAAAGTGTCCATTAAGGAAAAAGAAAATAGAAGATGGGAGAGGAAGGAAGAGAGTTCCTTACTACTAAACTAGCCTCAACACTCGAAAAGAATACCACTGCAAGATCCCTTGAGTCAAGAAACTTCAAGGTCTCACACTATGACTCTCTCACTTCCTTCTATTTACACCCCCACACTTTACTAAACTCATCTATCTTTTTCTCATGACTCAAGGTCCATGCACTCAAACTCATCAAAACATACATACAACATGACATATACATAACATAGACATAAATATAACAATTCATTATCTCATAATTAATTAATTAATGATATACATTAAAAATAAATTTAATTTTCTTATAATCTAATTAAAATCCTTAATTATAGAAATTAAAATATTACAAAAATATAATTATAATCCAAATTAACATATCGACTCTCACATGATAAAGTCATCACATCATATTCCAAAACATATAGACAGATCTGATGGTGCATGTCTTCTGCAGAGTAACAATCATGAAATGAAATGCTACCTTAGCAAGTCTATCAGATATATCATTTCCATGTCTTTTGGTAAACACTAAGTCAAAATAAGAGTTTATTCTTATTAGCCGTCTACAATCAATGTAATTTCTCTTAAAATTTGTTCAAATTTGTACAAAATTATGTTGATTGGTGGAAAAGTTGAGATAAGATAGGTTAAAAAAGAATAATATAATATAATAAAATAAAATGGTTACTAATTAATTTTGACCACCGATTGCCATGGCAGGAAAGAAATTAATCAAAAAAGATTCAAATCAAAATTATTATCATAAAAAATAATAATTAATCTTGGTTGAAAATCCTAAATTTATATTAAATGAGTATTTTTCTTATATAATATATTCTATATTAAAAATTAATCAAAATTTAAATTTAAATAATGAATTATTTGAATTTAGAAACAAAGTCTACTGTCACTAGTAGTTGGTACTACCAAGGTATGTTGTTCACCACAAATAGATATCCTTTTCGTGGTTTGTCGTAGCATCCGATACCTCACAATCAAAGCGTACACACTCGCATTAAGTTTTAAGGGAAAAAAAATAGTAAAAAAGAGAAAGAAATTTACAAATTAAAGGGTACGTATACGTGTTGAGCTGAAAGCAGGGACTGCGCCAAAACTAGGTTGCACAAACGACACCTGTCCTTAACGTGGCGAAGGCTGCAATGTTTTGGTCTCTGATTTTTTTGATCTCTACATGGGACAATCTTAATTCCTCAATTTATATATAATACGTTGCGGCACTTAACAACTCTTTTATTCTTTAATAATAACGCCGTGTGCTAGCTTTTGTGGCGTCTTTGTTTGTGAGCTTGAACATACAGTGTGTTTAAGTGTTGACACTCCGAAAAACACCCGAAGCAAAAAAACTCTTATTTTTCAGTTCCTCACATCCCAAGCCTTTATAAATAAGTTTTAGGGTTGTTTTGGGGTACACAAGGAACGTGTTTCGCTTGATCATTTACTAGCATTTTGGGGTGAACATTTTGTTTTCAGGTATCTCTTTATCTATATATGCTTTGTTCTTGTGTAATATTGTAATTATGTATAATTGCTGATCCTTTGTTTTCATTGCACCTTGGTTGATTTCTTCTATCTTTTGGTTTGTATACTGAGATGTAGATTAATAACAAAGGCACATGGTGCATGCTTGGTCCTTGAGTTGGTATTTGATCGTTAATTGGTTTGATTTTAGTGGGATTTAACTCTCTTTATTTGAATGTTCGTGCAAGCATTAGGATTTGGTAGTAGCATGTATATTGTATATTTTTTTTTATCTCGTGGGAAACTGACACATGCATGTATATTTTATATTTTCAAATACACTCTTTATTTTGGACTGAAATTTATTAAAAAAAATAATTAGAGTGTCATGTCTTTAATTTTTTAACCAAAGGGTGTCATTTCTTATTTATCCAGTTTTACTCATGATTTTATAAATTTGATTTAATAGTAGAGAGAGTATTACAATGATTAATTAATTGTGATATTGGATCAGCTGGTTTGGTATACCTTAATCTCGTTTTTCATTATGTTTTTCCTTCTTTCGAGTATTCCCTTTCGAGTCTTTTAAAAATGTTTTTTTGAAATAAAAATATGTATTCTCATCGATCAATCACAAGACTTTTTTTAAAAATTTTTTTTAATTTTATAATAATTATTAAAATTCATATGTAACATTTTTTTATTAATTGATGAAGTACAGTGCTGAAAAATAAACTTTTGTCAATATCATATCTATATTTGAGCCACTTGGTGTTTTCGCCTTTTCGGTGCCTAATGTGAACATGACATTTAAGGGATGCCATATTTTTGAATTGTTTATTATTATTATTATTATTATAATAACTTTCGTAAGGCACCTAAAGAGTGAAATACTGAAATTTGTTCATGGACTTGTATAAGGAAAAAAATTAAGAAAATAAAATAAATTAGGCTTTTTTTTATATATTTTTTCCTACATGTCTCTTTCCTTGAAAGTAACTCTATACTAAGTCGATATTAAATTTGGACACCTTTTCTAATAGAAATTCGAATCTTGATTTATCATATTGTTTTTTTCCATTAGATCCGATCCGTTGGTTTTTTTTCTTTCTTTTCTTTATAAGCATTTACAGAGAAGTTTATGAAAAATTACCATAATTTTCTAATAAAGTTTAGGATAAGAAAATCAAACATGATTGTGACAAGGTTCTACTATATTTTTACCTCTATTTGGTACAGTAGTAATGGTTATGGAGGTCCATGCCTATTACCTACTGAACTTTTCTGTATGCCAATAAAACCGGTTGTTGCTTCGATATTTATAGGCACTAGACAAAGGGTAGCGGTGCAGTTTTCAACTTTCCGTGCTACTCGATACTGATAATATTCTTGACTTAGTAATTTCTAAGCGGGATTCAGTGGAGAGAAACAATTTTCTCCTCAGTGGAACAAGAATCAACATCAACATTTGTATCTCCATCATCTAGTTTTGGATAATATTAAATATTACGCAAAATATTTTCATATGCTTTGTTGCACCCGACAAAAGTAAAAGGAGTTCATTCTGTGGGAAAGGCGCACTCTTCAACTCAATTTTATATTATTTCATAGTTTTTTTTTTGGGACAGAACATTAAGTGTTAAACTTTACTTTTTTTTTTTCCTTTCAAATAGATACCATAAACTTTAAAATTATTATGATTGATATTTAATTTTAACTTTTTCATAAATCGACACCTCATTTTTTCATATTTAAAATGTAATAAAAAAATATAAATTTAAAAGAGATATATAAAAAGGGAAAATAATAACATTAATAAAAAAATATTTGATTGTTTTAATTTTTAATTTTCAATTTTATTATGTTTTAATGTTTGAAAAGTGATTTATAAAAAACATTAATAAACAATTGAGATTCTTTTGTTAGTAATTTAACCCCAATTTAATATAAAATGTTGTTTATGAAAGGAGTCATTTTTAAGAATTAATTGAGATCAAATTGAAATTAGGTCTTTATATGCAAAAGAGATAAAGTTTAAGGATTGATTGAAATAAAATTAAAGTTTATGGTCTCTATTTGCAAAAGAGATAAAGTTTAGGGTGTCTTGTAAAAAAGATAAAGTTTAAGGTACTTAAATACTCTTTTTTATTACTTGATTATTAATCGTTGATTTTGTGACTCGCTCACCAGGATGCAGTGCAGTTTTGATGGTTCATAGTAGTATTTAGCTATAAAATATAAATTAGGGTCAATTTGGATTAGCTTATTTAGAATTAATTCTAAAAAAGAAAAATAAGAAGAAAAAGATGTGATGAATTTTTTCGATTTTCACCCACTAATCATTAAACTTTACATTAGCTAATCATAGTAGTATTTTTTTTCCTACAAGTGTTTTTAGAGAAACTTATTTAAATAAGTCTTTAAGGTGTTATTTGTTTATGAGAAAATATATTATATACTGATAGAATAATTTATACTCTTATTTAAATACAACTTATACTATGCATACGACAAATTTACTAATCTTTATGATAAGTTATATGAACATTAATTTGTGATTGAAATAAAATTATTTTACAACATTGTAGGATTGTCACTATAATGGCATTGGCGTTAGTGATAGACATAAGAAATGGAGTCTC
>NC_038249.2:29028329-29118426 GCF_000004515.6 Glycine max
TTATAATAAAAATGGAATAAAATATGTTTGGGGTTTTTATAAAATTTGAAAAGTATTAACTAATTTTTATTGAGAAAGGGAAATTTCTAATGAAGTTATCACTGGTGACCAACAAAAAGGGAAATTTGAAAATTCCATTTAATTTTTTTATTTCACACAAAAAGAACTACATTTCTTAATAAACCCTTAGTTATATTTATTAAAGAAGATTATGCACAAATTTTAACTTAAAGGTATTTTTGGAATACTAACATTAAATAGAGTTGGAGTAGTCAAAATTTATTTATATTTTAATACATTAAATTTGGACATTTTTTTTACTTATATTTAAGTTTAGAAGGAATAAAAATTATCTTATAATTTTCTTTCCCTACTCAAATAAAATTGCTTTGAATAAAAAATAGCCATAGCTACAATAAAAGGCGTACTAACATCTTCATGAAAATGAAGATATTGGAAAACTTTTTCTTTTTTTACTGGATTGGAAAACTTCTATAATCAAATATCCACTTATTCTTCACATTAAATCAGGACACATTCGCTTTATTAAATATTTTTATGATTAAATTGATCGATCTATAAAAAATTTCAATTTTTTAATTATCGTGTTTTGAATATTTTTTACAGCTTTTATATTTTGTTTACTTAAATATATAAAATTAGTTTGTACCGTCACTGAAACTATTTACTTGCACTTTTGTTTCTTGTTTTTATTTTGTGTTTTTACTTTTTAATTTAATTATATTTATTTGAATTACACTATTATCCTTTTAATTATATTTATTTGAATTAGAATATTGTCCTTATTCTGGACAGAAAATTATGACCATCATATTATAGAAATATATGATGGAGTGACACTTGTTGATCAATAAATGTGTGTGATAAAAGATAAATGAAGTATTTTTTTAAAGACCCAAAATTGCTGACATTAATTAAATAGGATTGAATTAGTTCAAATTTACTAATATTTTAGTGCATTAAATTTTTATAAATTTACATTTGAGTGTAGAAGGAAGGAAACTTAACCTCATAATAGTTTTGTCCTACTCAAATAATATTTCCTTAAATAGGAAATACCCATAACATCAATAAAAAGTGTACTAATATTTAGAAATGACAATGGGTATGTTCGGACACCAATAGGGACTACTCATTACCCCGTCCGATGGAGAAAATCCATATCCGTTTAAAAAATATTCATGAAATGGAAAAAACATGTGTCCGTTATTTGTTGAGTATCCGTTTAAAAAATATCCATTAATTTTTTTATACACGCCGGTGTTCAAGGATAACCTTGGATACTTTAATTTTTTTTTAAATTAAATTTATATTTTTTAAAAAGATGATTTTGAACATCAAATAAAACTAGTGAATTAGAAATCAAGAGTAAAAAAGAAACATTAACACAACAAAATTAAACATAAAATAAGTATATCTTGTTCATAAATATATTTTTTTCTCTAGAATTTAATATTTTTTTTATTTTTGTCTTTATAATTTTTTTATTCTTTATAAACTATGTTTGTTTTATAATTTGTCCTTAAAAAGTTTTAAGGAACTTTTTTTTACTATTCAAAATACTATTTAAAACTTTTTAAGGATGAAAAATAAAAACATATTTTATAAGGACTAATAAAAAATAAAAAAATAACAAAAATAAAAATAAAAAGCTAAATTATAGGAAAAATTATATTTAAACTTTTATACTAATAGTAATATGTATTGGATGGGTTGAAGAAATCTCTAATATATGGCTAGCAGATAAGATGGGAACTTTTAGGGAGAGAAGTAAGAACATGATTCACATAATGAAGAAACAGACCCGCGTGTTCTCTTCCATCATCAATCACTCCCAAAGTAGGGAGTGAAATAGTGAACTCTTTTCATTGAAATTTAACACATGTATAAAAAATAAATTAAATTTATCTCATTTATTCATGATTTGTAAATCTAAATGTAAGAAAAATATTAATTTGTGATTAGACTACAGTTGATAAGAGAAACGATTATTTAAAGATAATTTTTTTCTAAATTATTAAATGAGAGTAAATTTTAAATAAATAAACAGAAAGAGATTAGATAACGACTTCAAAGTCATAATTTTTTTTATATTTTTGATATAATTTAGTACTTTAAAGTGGTATATATTTTTAATTTAAATTAATATTTTTATTTTAGTTTTATTTAATATTTTTTATATTTTTCATTTGATATTTTTTATATTATGTTATTTAATATTTTTTTCTATAAATGAAACACTAATAAAATGAAATTTCCGCTATATGTAAAACTTTAAAATAAGTTGATTGGAATGTATTACAATTAAAAAAATAGAAAATATTAACTAAAATATACAAAAAGAAAAAAATTAAATAAAAAATATACAAAAATATAAAAATATTAAATAAAACTGTATATAAAAATATTAATTTAAATAAAATTATAATTATAAATAATTTACTACTTATATCAAATATATATATATATATATATATATATATATATATATATATATATATTTATGATTTCACAGTCATAAAAAAAATTAAGAAGTGATATATTTTTTTATGACTTTAATAGAAATAAAAATAAGAAATAAAAGTCATAATATAATTTACCACTTTAAACTCAAAAATGATAAGATATGTTATGATTTTTCTCTTTTTAGGTATTTATTTAAAATTTACCCCATTTAATATTTCAGAAAAAAATCACCAGTGGTCGTTTCGCCCAGAAGACCATTAAATTCTAAATTTAAAACATTTGTTTTATAAAATAAATAAAATAATTTCTATGACTAAGATTTCGTACTGTGCCCTTAAGGGTCTGGTGGGGGCATTACTAATGATGCTGCCAGAATTATTTTAATTACTTATATAATATATATTTATTTTATTAGCCTTTAAAGAAAAGATCTTGTACAATGAAAATATCACTGTAGAATATCTAAACCCCCTTCAAAATAGTAACTTCTCTTGATTGAGACCTAACGCAAAACTACATTGAGGGACTCCATTCTTGAAAGGGACGTCAAAACCCACTGTTTTGATTTAAAAATTCACATGTCAGAACTATTTATGACCACGACATACTCTAAATTATTAGTACTCACACACTTGATACAATTGGGTTTTTTTTTTTTATTTATGAAAAGGGATATATTTTTTTCGTTATTTTTAATCGGATATTTTTTCTACAACTTTGAAGTGGTAGGATTTTTTTTTGGTTTTACGACTTTATAGTCGTAAAACCTTCTAATCGTAAATAACTTTTTTTAATGTTTAAGCGTCTTTTTTTAAAATTTATAATTTTTTTTATAATTTTTTCTTATTTTTTTAAAATTTTTAAAAATTATTTAAATGTATAATTAATAATGTTAATTTGACTTATTATTAGTAACTTATAATTTTCCTCATACTCTAATTTATAATTTATGGGTTTATTTTATATGTTATTAATTTATTTTAATATTTTATTATTTAAAATATGTTATATATTATTAATATTGTTTTATTTAAATATTTTAATTTATTTAAAATTTAGATAATATACTAATAAAATACATAATAAAATTAAAAATAATATAATTAATACATTAATATAAAACCTACTATATATAAAAGAAAAACCTAAAAAGTATAAGCTAACTTACGACAAAAATATACCCATTTTTGTAAAGAAAGCCGATAAAGTCTATGTATACATACTCCCACGATATATTCGTGCACATTAAATATTAATATTTGCGCACAGTGTTAAAATCCATTTGTTTCTTTCTTGTATGAAGAATTTTTTTAAAATACTTTCACAATTTTTAATATATTTATTTAACTACATTTTTTTTGAAAAAAAATAGAATTTAATAACACTAAAAAATTCATTATTTTAAGAAGTTATTGTGAATATTTCTTTTCAAAAGAATTATAATTATAAATATTTTTAAAATAAGCATATTTTTCATATTATAAGTCGCATAGAAATTACCAGATTTTCCCTCTTTTATTGTTTCTTTTTGTGTGAATCATTAAGATTTTGACATCCTTTGAGTTTTTGTCCAGTAGATGTCTAAACTCGTAAATTTATACTATTGTGGTGGTATATATTTTTTTTTTTTATAAAAACACAAAAGAAGGCATGAAAGAGTGTTGAAGGCCTAAAGACTCTCATTCAGTGTGACGCGGTCGCTTAACAAGCAACCCTCGCTTAGCTCAAAGGAGAAACCTGGGGAAGCCATATGTCACGCGAAGGCATGCTTAGCACGAGTTGAGTGTTTAGTGCATTATCACTAACTCCTCGCTTAGTGCGAGGTCGCAAAAAACAAAGTTAAGCTGCGTTTTAAGTGAGAAAAAAGGAGGGAACCATTGATTCATTCAACCTCCCACAAGAGAATACATTCTAGGGCACGTCCAAGAGGGAGAATCCATTCATTTTGGGAGCTTCCACTTCCACTTCCTCTCCATTCTTCTTCACTTTCTTCACCAATGTTCATCCCTTTTTGTAATTATAAGCCTCTCATGACAATGAGAGGTTAAACCACCCATTGTTGGGAGCTTAGCAACCAAACACTCTTGATGCAATGATTCTTACTATCTATTTAATGTTATTTCAATTTCATTATCTCTTTTCTGTGCTTATTTTCATGCTTGGGGCTTAATCATCCATATTCATGCTATGTTTTGGGGCTGGTCATTGGAAAATATTTATCTCTAAAGAACTGAAACAGAATATCTAAAAAATTCATCTCTAGGGATAGAATGATGTTATTTAGCCCGTTTTATGCATCTTTGTTTATAATGCAATTTAGCTAGTTTATCTCTTAAGGGATTAGGATAGAAATTAGGTAAATTAGACTCTTTCATGTGAGGAATCATGACTAGAGTATACAAGTAGATGCAGATAATAATTGAAATAATATTGAATAGAGAAAAATCATTAACATTGCATCAAGAGTAGTTTCGATAGGCTAAACCCCAACAAATTCGTAAGTCTTTATCGACTGTCACTTCATCGCTCTAAGTGTTTGTTTTTCTTGCCTTGCACATGCTAGCTATAATTAGTTTAATTTTATGTCAATTCACTTTTAATGTCACATGTGTACAAATAGTTGAATCAATTCATTAATTGCTTGAAAATTGAATATACACAATTCTGAGTACAATCAAAGTTCATGTGGACTCGACACTCGAACTTCTGTTTTACTTTACTATTTGGACGAATTGGTGCACTTGTCAATGAGTTAATATATACAATGAAGGATATAATGTTGACATGTATTATATTGCATAACATGATTGTCAAAGATGAACGAGATACATTTAGTGATAAGGTCGATGTTGATTATGAGCACTTAAACAATGACATTTCAAATGTTGAAGTATCTCGTAACACTTTTCCTGACTTTGTTACATACTTGCAAATAAGACTTGTTATAAATACAAGAGGAATTCATCAACACTTTCAAGCAAACTTGATGAAATATATTTGGAAACATTACCGTTACACCAATAATAAAATTTAATTTTTCTTGGACATTAATGTGTTGTATTTTTTTATTATTAAATTTATGTATTTTTCATTTATTTAACATTTAGTCATAAATAAAAATTAAATTTATGCTTATTTTCTTATTTCTTAATATTTATAAAAAATTTCTTTACGTGTTTTATTAATTAAATTTAATTACTTAATTATATTTAATTTAATAAATTTTTAAAAGTGAGATTCCTATTTATTAAAAATTATCAAAGATTTTAAAATAAAATTTAGCACTAAAGAAAAAAAAATAATTTATTTTTCAATCTTATAAGAAACCATATAATCACCTAAAAGTAATGTAAGATCTAAATTTAAAATCTTTCCCTATCCTTGGTTATTCTTCCATATTAATAAAATCTATGTGTACATACTCCCACGATAAACTCGCGCACATTAAATATTAATATTTGCAACCAGTACTATCAAAAGTAATAATACGTTGAAATTTAACTTTAGTTTTGTGTTTCACTTTTAAGAGCGCGGCCGGTGCCTCTGTGCAAGGCTTTTGCTGCAAGTACTCTAAATCTGTCTGTTTTGTGTTCTATATCTACTTTCAACTTTTTAATATCATTCAAATTCAAAGGTCAGATAAAGTCACCCCTTAAAGTAGACGACACATTGTTATCACTCAAAGTACCATAATTCTTTAGAAGAATACTGAAAAGATTTGCATGAAATTAATTGGTTCGTACTAGGATCAAATGAAATAGTCAGTGTTCCATTATATTTACCACATCTATAGAACTTTCTACCCAAATTATCTTCAGACCCGCGACATTTTCATCAGCCACAATTTTGCTGAATCAATCAATTAAGGAGATTTTTAATATTTTTTTAATAAAGTATATAAATGAAATTTTAAAGAAATTTCAATCCCAATGTCAGTATATATTAATTTATAAAGGACAGTAGTCTTCATTTAACTTCACTATAAAAGGGCAACTAGGATTGTAGATCGATCATTATGAGCCAAAAGAAGAACGATCATGGCTTATATCTCCTCTCTATCATCTTTCTCCCTCTCCAATTTCTCTGCACCTCTTCCCATTTCCATTTGTTCCTCATCTTCCGCATTCCTAACTTCCCAAATACCATGCAAACCCTCCAAACGTAGCAAACCAAAAGGCCATCATGTTTCCAAAGTGTCATGCAACAGTAACCAAAACACCCCAACACCAAACCCAGAAGAAGAAAAACCATCGTCATACAACATTCTAGGAAAACATAGGAGGGATATTCTCCTTGGCATTGGGGGCCTTTACGGTGCTTCTGCTCTTAGCAACACCAACCCTTTAGCCATGGCTGCAGCTCCTATTCTAGAGCCTGACCTAGAACATTGTTGTATAACTGATGATGTACCTAAAGGGGAAATCGAGAAACAAGTCTATTGTTGCCCACCAAAATCTTCTTCCCCTCCTATAGATTTCAAGTTGCCTAAAGGAACACCCCTTAGGGTTAGACCACCTGCTCAATTTGTGACCGATGAGTACCTAGAAAAGTATAAGTTAGCCCTTAAGCGCATGAGAGAGCTTCCATCTGATGATCCTCGAAGTTTCAAGCAACAAGCTGATATCCATTGTGCTTATTGTGATGGTGGCTATAAGCAATTAGGGTTCCCAGTTGAGCTAGACTTCAAAGTCCACTTTTCATGGATATTTTTCCCTTTCCACCGTTGGTACCTCTATTTCTATGAGCGAATCTTGGGTAGCTTGATTGATGACCCAACCTTTGCACTTCCATATTGGAACTGGGACAATCCTGATGGTGGCATGGTATTGCCTTCCATTTTCGCAGATGAAGACTCCCCTCTATATGACCCTCGCAGGAATCCAGACATCACACCAACTACTCTCGTAGACCTAAACTATGGCAGTGGAAAGGAACCAAGCGTAGAACAAAACCTCGGTGTAATGTATACGAGTGTTGTCTCTGGTGCGAAACGCGCATCGCTCTTCCATGGAAAACCATTTCTTGCTGGAAAGCAGCCTGAGCTAGGTGGAGGGACCGTAGAGCTTGGTCCTCATACTGCTGTCCACCGTTGGACCGGTGATCCAAGACAACCTAACAAAGAGGACATGGGGAGGTTCTATTCTGCTGGAAGAGACCCCGCTTTCTATTCTCACCATGCCAACGTGGATCGTATGTGGAATATATGGAAAACAATACCAAGTGGAAAAAGAAGGGATTTCAAAAACCGTGATTGGTTGGAAACCTCCTTTTTCTTCTACGATGAGAACAAGACCCTTGTCCGTGTGAAGGTGAAAGACAGCCTTGACACGAATAAGATGGGTTATGTTTACCAAGATGTCGCCATTCCATGGCTCGAGAAAAAGCCTAAACCCAAAAGAACTAGAAAGGCTAAGAAGGTGGCGTTCGCACAACAATTTGGCGGCATTGGTGCAGCAATGGCTGCTGAGACTGGGCCAAGTTCCAAGTTTCCTCTCACTTTGTTGGACTCAAAGGTAACCCTACTAGTTAAAAGGCCAAAGCAGTTGAGGAGCAAGAGGGACAAGGAGGAAGAGGAAGAAGTGTTGGTGATTGATGGGATTGAGTTTGATGGGGATGATGATGTGAAGTTTGATGTCTATATTACTGATGAAGATGTCGAGGATATTGGACCAGAGAGCACAGAGTTTGCAGGAAGCTTTTCGACTCTGGGTCATTCCCATTCGAACATGAACATGGACAAGAAGATCAAAACTAGCTTGACACTGGGAATAACAGATTTGTTAGAGGACTTGGATGCTGAAAATGATGATAGTGTTTTGGTCACATTGGTACCACGATCTGAGAATGTAACCATCACAATCCAGAACATAAAGATAGAGTTTGAGAAGGATGAGTGAAAATATGTCACTCATTTACTACTAAACATGCAAATGAGTTTCCAACATGCAAATGAGTTTAAATTTATATCAGCATGTTTAGCAATTTCAAAGCAAAAAAAAATAAAAATAATCATGTTTTAATTGCTCAATATGGCAAAAGTAATATGTTGCTGTTTTATTGGCAAATAAAATCTTATTGTATGTTTTGTTTAATGTTGGCATAGAGCTTAACAAATGGTTCGTTCCAATGTAGAATATATATATATATATATATATATATATATATATATATATATATATATATATATATATATATGCTCATTACTATTACTCACTAGATTAGAGGGAAGTTGCACGGTGACAAAGTGTTGCTGCTATGATATATATGTAATATTCTCTGGGCAGCCGTGGTGTGGTGTACACGGAAGGCCAGAAATAGTTGTGTTTTCGATAATGGCATTTTTGATAAACAAACTCATATTAAAAACATTCTCTACACTGCTTGGGTTTGGCTTTCTACTCTTTTACACAATGGAGTTTGGATCGATCCTGGTGCATGCATGCCTAATTGTTAGAAAGCTGATCTGAGTGATGCTTATCTCATTTGGGAATTAACTTAATTATCTGAAGGCCTCGGCCAACTGCAGGAAAGGAATTCCTGGAGTTTTTCCTGCATTCCCATTCTTAATTATATCTGTCTTATTGCATATTAATTAGGCCTAGTTGATCCGGTTGTCAAAATGTCCCTACCAACATGATCTTTGTCCACTGTCCACAAGACAATAGTGATGGCAATTATTATAGTGATGGTGGCAGTTGGTGATTGCCGTAATGATTATCACAGTTTTGACGGGAATAATGATAATATGATGATATATTTGAGATATTTTAAAATTAGATAAATATAATTTTTATGAAATTTAATTTTCTGTTTAATAAATCTTTTAGAGATTTTATAATAAAATAAAATTTAAATTTAAAATATTTTAATCTTATATTTAATTTTAATTTAATAGTTGAGATTAATTATTTTTTATATAAAATGATCATTCTCGTATAAAATGATCATTTTCATGTGTGATACACCCTCTATATATATTTTCATTTTTTTTTATTTTTAGTTATTATTTTATATAATATTGCATGATGCTATCTTATAAAAAAATATTGTACGATCTAATTTTATTAACTATATATATTTTTGATAGAAACTAATACTAAATTAGTTAACAAAAATAATATTAAAGCATGCATATTTAAAAAATATACAAAGACACAAACAATTATCTGAATTAAATATATACAATCAAACATTTATATTGAATTATCACTTTAGAAAAGAATAAAAATAATATTATTAAAAATATAGTTAAATAAATATATTTAAACTTGGAAAACAAACAAAAGTACATGAATATCAATCAAGCAAATCTATAATTGTAATTTTATTATAAAAAACCTATTAATAGCAACCAAATAAAAAATATTATTTAAAATGTATCCATCAATCAAGCACATCATTATTATCTCATATTAAAACCAATCAATTATATTATAAAGAACATTTTTACCGCGTAGGTAAATGCATCTTAGAAATTTTTCTCACTAAAATACAAATAATTCTTTTCAAAATATTTTTAAAAGAAAATCAATAATTTACTAACATATATTTATATAGAAGGCATATAAGATCGCTCATAAATAATTAAATTTTATTTTGAACTCAAATAAATTTTTTTATTATTTTAAATTCTTCATATATTAAAACTTTAAATAATAATTTTGACGCTAAGGTCATGTGTTATTCTACTAGTAGTATAAAAGAAGAAGATACAGAATGCAAATAATAAATATGGTAGGTGATGGGTGATGAAGAAAGATGGAGATAGAAATAATGCGAAATAGAACTAGAAAAAATAAATTAAGAAAATATCTTTAGATAAAATCATGAGTAAGAAAAGATGAGTTTGTTGAAATTTTAGGAGATTTTGTAAAATATCAATAATCACCCGAAACATATTATTTGTAAGAGTTTTAGGAATAACTGAATTCATAATAATTGACCAAACAAACACAGCGAAATCTGAATCCTTATGTGATTTTTGATCTATATACTCTTATGATTGGTTACGAGATGAATAATCGACTAACAGTGTAACCGATGACTTTATGGTTTTTCCTTAACCGGAACCTTGTTATTTCTTAATAGGACCTTCGCAACTCTTTAGATGAGGAGAAGAGAAACTATATCTGATGACTCGATGTATTGGAACTATAGCCTTCTTATCTTATTATAGTGTGTTAACCTAATAGGTTCTCATCATCCCCCAATGGACCAACACTGAGATTTGCTCATTTAAGTGCATATCATCTGATTTGGTTATCAGCTCACTTAATTTGATCACATAAAATAAAATCCACGCATGATAAATAACTAATATAGTTTTCTTATAATATTAGCTCACATTAATTATTAGAATAAAAAATTTCAGCAATCTCTCACTTGGGCTACATAATGTAATAATTATATAAAAAATCCTTAAGCATGCATCTGTATGCTATTTACCTTTAGACTTCTATCTTAACAACCCGACCCATCTCATATATCAATAATGGAATCATTGCGACTTTCCTCACTACAACAAATGTAACTAGATCCCAATGATCATCACACATCAGTACACTCAATGACATAGATCAATATAGATAAACAGTCTGAAAATTACACATGCAATATTGATCTTAGTCATGTCTATTTCCAATTGATCCGAACTTTATTCTTTACAGAGATCAATCCAAGTACAACATAAATAGTGCAAACAAGCTAATAATCAAATGAAAAAAAAAATTCAACTTTATTTCTGCAAAAAATTCAAACAACAAAATATTTGTAAACCATAAGATATAAAACATAAGCAAAACTCCCATTAAACTAAGGTACTATTAGGAATTACAACCATATGAGTCGTGTGTTCATAAAAAAATTTAAGTGTCATAACTAGCATAGAATGAGTCCTTATATGTTTTATACAAATTTGTATTTTTTGAATTTTTTATTTAATAACCACATACTTTATGTCAACAAATATTTATTTGTTTGAATGCTTAATAAGACTACTAAGATATAATTCTGATAAACACCCCATGATTTCTTAACATCGACGACAACAGAATTCCCAGGCATGGTTTTCGGAAAAGAATGTCTTGTTCATGGCATGTCATACGGTTTTGAAGAAGCTTTTTTTTTTTTTTTTTTGGTTTTTCTGTCGTGCCTTTGATATTTTGTTTGGTATCAAATATATTTAAAAATTTGTTTTTTCTCAAACGTATTTCTTTCCACTTAAACTCTATCTTATCTTCTCATTTCTCCCACGTTTTTCCGATTTATCTTTTGACTAGAGATTTCGTGTCTCACATCATATTTATTATTTGATATAAAAAATTCTCAAAATTTGTTTTTATATATCATCACCTCACGTTTTTCTTTCACTAAAAATATTATCAATAAATCACGTACAAAAATATTTCAAAAAATATTATTATTTTATTTAATTATATATCTTTATTATATAATTTAATTCTTTAAAAAATTTCATACTTAATCAAATAAAGTTAAATATAAAAATATTATTATGCAAATAATAAGAATATTTTAATATAAATAAAAATACTGTTATTGAATCACAAATATAAATATTGTCATTTTATGAAATTATAATTTATATAAAAATATACATTTTATATATATTTTTATTGTATAAAATAAGTTTTGAACAATGTGATAAAAACATATAAGATTATAAAATATAATATATAAAATAAAAATAAAATTTATATAAATATAAATATATAAATATTTTAATTTATATGAAAATAGAATTTAATTTTAAATATTAAATTTTAAAAGATAATTATTGATTGATAAGTACATCAATTTGTCACAAGTAGTAAAATACTCGGAAGTCCGGATTCACAAGGATTTTGTTTGTATTTAGATTGATGCAAATATAATTTATAAACAAGAGATAAGAAATTTAAATGTAAAATTTAAAGAAAGTAAGAGAGAAAAAGGATAAGAAATTTAAAATAACATATCAGGAGATAAGATAAAAACTAAAGAGACAAGAGATTAAAGTAAAAGATATGAAATGTAGAAGATAAAATAGATAAGATAAGAAAAGTAAAAGATAAAGATAGTGATAAAAAGATAAATTCAAAATGAGATAATGTTGGAATCTAACATGTTTTGTTTGTCTAAGATGTATTATTTTATATTTTTTTATCAATTAGGTGAATTTTTTTTACCTACATCTATTAGAATACTTGATGTCTCGTGATCACAAGTCTATCTTAATTATCTATCTATCTCCGAACTGTTTTTGCAAAGACTCAATAGGATAAAATGCATGAAGTTGTAATTCTAGATGTTTGCTTTGATGCATGGGCATAATGCTAAAATACTACTCATTTCTTTGAGTTCTATTAGAAATTACCCTCTTTCGAGCAACTAATACCTAAAATTGATGCATATAAGACCTTCATTAAGGATTACTCTCTTTGGAGCGCCTAACCCCTAAAGATGATACAAGGATGAATGATACAAGAAATTAAAATAAGAAAGGATAATATGAAAAAAAACACTTGTTTGCATTAATAGATATGAAACATACAGTACATCTTTAATTTTGATTTTTTAGACGTGCTAGGTCCTAACTAAGGGGATTTAACCTCTCATTATCATGAGAAACTTTACAATTTAGGGACTGATGTGGATAGAAGAAGATGAATGGATGGATAGAGGAGGAGAAAAGGATAATGAACATAGATAGATGATTTATCTTATTAGAAATACTCAGACTTAGGATGTATTTATTAGAGAGCTATGAGTCTCCGGGGTGGTGTCCTGGTGTGTAGGTTGTGTCTTTCTCCTTCTGTTTCCTACTTCTTTTATAGAACTAAGGTAGTTTAATTTCCATGCGACTTCACGTTGAACGCAGGCTTTCGTCCTAAGCACACCTTTGAGCTTCTTGGCGGGCCTTCTTCGCACTAAGCATGAGCTTTCCCGCTTAGCGAGGATGTGTGCTAAGCCTAGATTGCGGGCTGTCAAATTCTTATAATTTTTCTTCAAGGTTTTTTCTTCTAATTTTTACATCAATTTTCCTCAAAAACACTTGAAATCTTCTTCTTTTAACTTATGCTAACAAAAAACTGTAAAAATATTAATTTCTTTATTATTTCATTAAAAACAACTATAAAGTAAAGAAATTATAATAATTCTTAGCCAAAATTAATTATCAAATTAACTCAAATTTCATAGTTATCAATAATGTATAAGATTATAAAATTATAATAAATTAAAAAAGAATAAATTAAGTTTAAATTTTAAACTACTTTTGTATAAAACTTATATTAATACTATATTTTGTACCAAATATTCAAAAGGGCAAGTGGGTATAGTAATAAAGAAGTGTATCACTCCAAGAATCATGGGACTTAACTAATGAATTTTAAAATATAGAGAGACTTAGATAATGAATTAAAAAGTAGGAGAACCGATTTGGTGAAATAGGAAATAGATTTGGTGAAATAATTTACAATTAAGCCTTAATTTAACATATTCACTATGCAATGCTCAATAATGATTTATTAAGATTCAATTAGTAACTTATGCATTCATCACTTTTCAATATGATTTTAGTGTAATATATACACTAATGACATATTGAAATCCAATAAGATCCAATATCACTTTAGTGTAACATATACACTAATAATGATCGATTGAAAATCTAATCAAAGTCTATAACTTTAGTGTAACATATGTAATAATGATTGATTGAAATCTAATAAGTCTAAATAAAGATTCAATATGTGTAGCATATATATTAATCAAAATTTAATAATTAATTAAAAGTAAATGATGCATGTTCCTGTGTAATGTAAAAGTTGGTATAAAAAAAGATATTGGTGTCAAAAACTCTTTGAACCAATTTTATTCCCAATAGTATCATTACAACTAACTAAAATATATCTCTCCATCAATTTATCCTTTCTTTTATCTTTATTTGTACATATTTAATTTTTTTTAACTAATTATATCATTTCAATTTAAAAATAAATTTATACCATAATTTAAATTATTTATTTTAATTTCAAAAGATAACTTTTATATTATTGTTATTATAATCTTAATTTATATATTTAATAATATTGATTTATATGAATTATAATTAGATGATAAATATAATTAGATACAAATAAATATTTATTACGTGTTATACATATACATAAACATCGAATAATAATCAATAAATTTATATTAAGTTTACAATTTTATTTAAATAATTACGTGTCTTATTGGATATTTTATTTGGTATTAAATAAATTATAAAACGTGTTTTTTTCTCTCACGTATTTCTTTCCATTCAAATTTTATCTTCTCATTTTCGTGACATTGTTTCCGATTTATTTTTTGACTAGAAATCACGTGTCAGACTTCATATTTATTATTCGATATCAAACAATTCTCAAAATTTGTGTTTATCATCACCTCACGTCTTTCTTTTTGACTAAAAATATATCTTATCTGCGAATTGCCTCAGTCAAATTTGACCATAAAATCCAGTGCTTCTGATATTTTTCTACCACGGAAGATAGGTAACTGATTAACCAGGGCTTCTATATCTCATCAATGTTTTTCGTCCCTCCTTGGACAGTCTTCATATAACTTCACTATAAAAAGGCAAGATGGTAGATCGATCATTATGAGCCAAAAGAAGATCGAATAACAAACGAATATAATATCATGGCTTCTATTCCCTCTTTATCCTGCTTCCCTCTCCGATTTCTCTGCAATACCCATTCCCATTTATTCCTCATCTTCCACCCACCAAACGTAGCAAACCAAAAGGCCATCATGTTTCCGAAGTGTCATGCCACAGTAACCAAAACACCACCCCAACACCAAACCCAGAAGAAGAAAAACCATCACACAACATTCCAGGAAAACATAGGAGGGATGTTCTCCTTGGCATTGGGGGACTTTACGGTGCTTCTACTCTTAGCAACACCAACCAAAGCCATGGCTGCAGCCCCTATTCTCCATCCCTTAATGGTTATAAACTTATAATGATATTAATAGAATTTGATAATACAACAGCCATAAAATTGTAATTTTCAAATAAATTAATTATTCTAACTTTAGAATTTAGACAGTTGTAGATTGGATAAATTAAATGTATCCAAATCTTATAAATATCCACAAAAAATTCCTAAATAAATAAGATAAATACTCATTTATTAGAAGGGGCATAGCAGGTTTTTATCGACATATTTTAATAGGGATGAGTATGGATATGAGTAGTATAGTATCTCCCCATTCCATACTAGCACCTAGTATATATATTTTAACAGTGCTTTCTCTCTTATCTTATTGAATTCAAAATAGTATACATATATATATATATATATAGATAGATAGAGTACAAAAGAGAGAGAGGAGAGAGATTATGACAGTGATAATGCATTGTTGCCTTCTCAAAAAAGGCTACCAACTAAGTTACTAAACATGGCTAAACAACAAGGATATTCAACAATTTGTATTTAGTTTCACAAGCGGAATGTGTAGAGCTGTTTGGAAGGTTTTCTCAAGGTTGCCATAAATATGGTCTGTTTGATTGCAATCAGATACTTGGTTTCGTTATTATTAGCCTTTGATAGGATAATTTACTTGGTCCATAGTTGTAGGATCAAGATTAAGATTAGTTCATCTTTTGGATAGCATCTTTGTATACATATTCGTACACCTACTATAAATCATTCAACTTAGTCTAGATTCTGTTGATATCATTGGTGGGACATGAATTGGAGGACTAAAATTTATTTAAAAAGCACTAAATTCTGACATAAATTTAGTCCCATAGTCATTGAACATGATGTAAAAATTGTCTTTATGTTAGGATTGTGAGATTTAAGGACCGCATTTATGTCATTTTTCAAAAGAAGACCAAATTGATGTCGCTTTCTATGATTGAGAAATTTAAAATGTTAGCTTTTCTGAAATGAAAGAAGAACTGATGCTAGTGTTTTCGGAGGACCACATTGATGTTGCTTTCTATGATTGAGACACTTAAATGTTACTTTTTCTGAAATGATGAAATGACCCCGGGGTGGGGTTAAACGGGGTTAGTTAAATAAATAGAGGACCAAAATTTTCTTAACAAAGCGAATAATTGCAGTAGTTCTATAAGACCCAAGTTTTAGGCTGTGTTTCATGTATGGACTAAGTGTCTAATTATTTATGCATTAAAAGGATGTTTTCCCACTCTCAACTGCATAGTAAAAACACAGGTGAACCTTTGCTATGCTCCTTTTATTTTTTTTCCTAATCCCTATTTGCTCTCCTTTTTTCTAATTTTACAGTGCTTAAAGTTCCTGGCGTAAAGAAAACTTTGGGTATTCCTGAAATACCTGTTGCTCCACCCACCACGACCAGTGCTACTCAATCTCCCTTTTCTATATTTCCAGCTCTAAAACAAGCTACATCTGCAACAACAAATGGGTCAAGCTCAATACCAGATGAAGTTTCAAAATATTCAAATAAAAAGATATCTTCTGCTTCTGTTATTCGTCAAAGGCTTAGAAGTTTA
This sequence comes from Glycine max, assembly GCF_000004515.6. Taxonomy (NCBI): domain Eukaryota; kingdom Viridiplantae; phylum Streptophyta; class Magnoliopsida; order Fabales; family Fabaceae; genus Glycine; species Glycine max. Next base: position 29,045,344 of record NC_038249.2, read on the forward strand.
GAGAAACAAGTGAAAGGAAGAAAGAAGAACAAGAAGTGAGGAAAATTTACAATAATCCTAAATTATAACATCTATACATGGAGCAATTGTGCTCAGCATTTTGTTATATTTTATTATCCTGGGATGAGGGAGAAATTAGTTCGAACTTTGTATGTTTAGTCTACACTCGATTCATCGGTTTCTCAATTCTTGTGTAAAACTTGGTCCCTATCAGAAAGGGCGGCCTCAATAATTTTATATAACTTTTCATCCTTCATTTTAATTTTAGAAATTAATGTGATCAAAAGATGGCTAATATGAGCTCTTATTTGACACAAATGGTAAGAGTTTCAACTTTAGTTAAGTGTGCTTATTTTTATTAAGATACTAGGAAATTATAATTTTAGCTGTAAAATAAATTATATTAGTAGAAAAATACATTGTATGCACTTACAATCTCAATGGAGATTATTCATTACTTTTCGGTGATAAATATTTTGTAACAACATTATGGTCAAGGAAAAAAATATTACATTTAAAAGTAAGTTATAACAACCTTTGGTGCAACTTCGTATATAATATGTTTTTTCTAAGGTTTACATACCACGCATATTTGGGCCCTTGCACTCAAGACAGAAAAAATGTTAGAACCTTCCAAATAATAGTAAGAACAAAGATGAGCAGATGATAAAAGGAAAAAAATTATAGAAAGAATGATAATTGGAAGAATGAAAACTGTTGATATGTTTAAAAACTTAATCTATCAATTTCTTATATAATGTTGGTAAGTTTTTATTTATTTATTTATTTATTATTTATAAGAATCAAAGACTTGCATCAACCACTGAGCTAGAGTGTTAGACTCCTTGGACATGTTTGTAAGTTTAACTCATTAAGAAATGTTAATAAATAACCTTTAATTCTCAAATCAATGTAAATAGAATGATAATAAAATCATTGATTACAAATTAATTATTTATAACATTTAAAATAAAAATAAACATATTAACTATTAGAAAGAAAAATTTATGATACTGTAATATTTTGTCTAGAATAAGAAAAAAATACAATTTCTATAATAAATATTAGAAAAGAATAAAAAAAATAAAAAAGAAAAATGGATTTTTTATGTTACACTTAAATCACATTATTTACATTGTTAAACCTCTAATTAAAAATAATTACTTATATATTTATTTCTAAACAAATATATATATATATATATATATATATATATATATATATATATATTAAGAAATAAATTGAAAAAATTCAGGGTACAAGACTCTTTTAGTTTTTTTTTGTCATTATATTATTGGTACAATAATTTAGTGACTTTGTCAATGACCCAAAACTTTGTGTGAGGCTACGAATTCAAATCCAGTTTGACCAATCATATATTGACTTCTTTTAGTTTAATTGATAGTTTTTAGTTTGACTCCTAAGTTCAACTACATTAAAAGAAAAACTTTACTCAGTCAAATATAAGAAAAAAATACATAATTTAAATTGATTATATAAGAATATTAGTTAAGTCCATTTAATTTTTTTTATTTCACACAAAAAGAACTACATTTCTTAATAAACCCTTAGTTATATTTATTAACGAAGATTATGCACAAATTTGAACTTAAAGTTGGAATACTAACATTAAATAGAGTTGGAGTAGTCAAAATTTATTTATATTTTAATACATTAAATTTGGACATTTTTTTTTTACTTATATTTAAGTTTAGAAGGAATAAAAATTATCTTATAAATTTTTTTCCCTACTCAAATAAAATTTCTTTGAATAAAAAATAGCCATAGCTACAATAAAAGGCGTACTAACATCTTCATGAATATGAAGATATTGGAAAACTTTTTTCTTTTTTTACTGGATTGGAAAACTTCTATAATCAAATATCCACTTATTCTTAGCCTCTCACATTAAATCAGGAAACATTCGCTTTATTAAATATTTTTATAATTAAATTGATCTATAAAAAATTTCAATTTTTTAATTATCGTGTTTATTTTTTACAGCTTTTATATTTTGTTTAATTAAATATATAAAATTAGTTTATACCGTCACTGAAACTATTTACTTGCACTTTTGTTTCTTGTTTTTATTTTGTGTTTTTACTTTTTAATTTAATTATATTTATTTGAATTACACTATTATCCTTTTAATTATATTTATTTGAATTAGTATATTGTCCTTATTCTGGACTGAAAATTATGACTATCATATTATAGAAATATATGATGGAGTGCACTTGTTGATCAATAAATGTGTGTGATAAAAGATAAATGAAGTATTTTTTTAAAGACCCAAAATTGCTGACATTAATTAAATAGGATTGAATTAGTTCAAATTTACTAATATTTTAGTGCATTAAATTTTTATAAATTTACATTTGAGTGTAGAAAGGAATGAAACTTAATCTCATAATAGTTTTATCCTACTAAAATAATATTTCCTTAAATAGGAAATACCCATAGCTACAATAAAAAGTGTACTAATATTTAAAAATGACAATGGATATGGTCAGACACGAATAGGGACTACTCACTACCCTGATGGAGAAAATCCATATCCGCTGTCTGTTGTGTATCCGTTTAAAAAATATTCATGAAATGGAGGAAATATGTGTCCGTTATTTGTTGAGTATCCGTTTAAAAATTATCCATTAATTTTTTGATACACGCGGGTGTCCAAGGATAACCTTAGACACTTTAATTTTTTTAAAAAAATTAAATTTATATTTTTTAAAAAGATGATTTTCAACGTTAAGTAAAACTAGTGAATTAGAAATCAAGAATAAAAAAGAAACATTAACACAACAAAATTAAACATAAAATAAGTATCTCTTGTACATAAATAAACATAAATGCAAAATATAAATAAGACTATAATATCTCAAAGCATAAGTTCAAAAAGAAAAACATAACTAAGAATAAATTAAAAATACATAATATATATATATATATATATATATATATATATATATATATATATAGATACTTTTATAATTTTATAGAAGGTAATGAATATTCACAAATCACAATACGAGTAGTATGATACTCGTGTCCTGCTCATTAACGAGCGGAAAAAAAAAATACCCGTACTCATGAATAACAAGTACTCATTTAAATTATCCATCATTTGTCCTTGATGAATTTTATTCGTGGGTATTTGTGGTTACAATTTTTTTTTCATCCCTACTAATATCTTCATGAAAATAAAGATATTGGAAAAACTTCTATTATCAAATATCTACTTAATTATTCCTTGTCTCTCACATTAAATTGTTTTTTTTTCGGTACATTTGTTTTTGTTTTTTTGGTGAATACATTTGTTTTAGTTTTAATAATATATTGATATTGATATTATATATATGGTGTTAATTTATCTATAAAAATAAGCAGTCTGAATGTGGAACACACCACTACTGTTGATTGGTGTCTGACTTGTTGTGGTTTTGTTTTCATAACTCGTCGTGACTGCCTGGCTAATTAATGACAGCCGATCACTAGTCTTGATAGCATTTTACATTTAAGGCGTTTATTTAAAACCCGTCTTAGTTATTAATGAATTGTATCATTGCACTATTTTCAAAAACGGTTTTCGTGGACCCTCTTTATTAGCGCGTCCTAATAAATTGTTTTTGCAGTTGTGTCCAAATTTCTTTTGTCATTGAGTCTTTGAATTTTAAATCAAAACATAATTTTCCATATAATATAACGTTTAAATCTTTCATAAAAAATGTTTAAATTCAAAACCATTTGACAGGTTATATCCATTTATAGAGCTTTATAATATGAAATGGAGTCACCCTTTGTAGAGCTTTCTCGCTCTGAATTTCTCTCTTCAGCTACTATTCTTTTGAGGTTTCTCTGCATATTTTGTGGAGCCCCTAATTAAGCTAGGTGAGTAGGTTCCATCCTTTTCCTTTGGTGGCCCTCTACACCTTTCCCTTTGTACCCCTCCCTTAATAACCTTTCTTTTCGAGTTTCCATGCCATGATGGGTTAACCTTTTTTTGGCTTGTGAGATGCATTGATGGTGGTAAAAAAGGCTAGAACTTAAATTGAAGGTAATTCATAATATTTATATTAATTAATAATTAAAGATAGAAATTAAGAAATAAATATGAATATATAGGTATAATTTATTAAAATATATGTTACAAACAATAATTATTAAAATAATAATTTTATAAATATATAGTTACATTTAAAATGATTTATAATATTTTATTTTAGTCAATAAATAAGAATAGAAATTCAGAAATAAACTATTAAGTACATATACATAAGTCTATTTCATTTTTTTTTAATTTAAGAAAATAAATGTGATTTTATTCTCTATATTTTCAGTTAAACGTGGTTAAGATTCCTATACTTTTATTTTGATGAATTTGATCCTCAAACTTTGAAATAAAATGAGGATTTAATCCTTCATGATTTTTAAAAAACATGAAAAATTCTTAGTGGGAATGGGTGATTATCCAAGTTTAAGAACTACATTCATCAATATAAAAGTACATGTACCTTAATCATGTTTGACCGAAAGGATATACACTAAAAACGCTTATTTCCCTAATTTAATCACTTTAAAATATGTTCTATGGATAATACTAATTAAAAATATGAATTTTATAAATATTGTGTTAAATTTAAAATATATTTTTAAAATAATAATCAATAATAAATCATATATATATATATATATATATATATATATATATATATATATATATATTTGGTTAAATTACTATTTGGTTTTCATCTAATTCATTGTTTGCAATTTTGACTCAATCTTCAATTTTACATATATTTATTTCTTTTATTTTTATAATTTAATCAATTCATTTAATTTTGTGGTATATTAAATGAATAAGTTAAGAATAAATATATAATTGGACCATAGTAAAATAAATAAACATATGCAAAATTGACGATTGGACAAAAATTGTGAGTTTTTTCTTAAACATAAGAACCAAATTTGCAAAAGAAAATAAAAAGATAAAAACTAAGAATCAAAATCGTAAATCAGGAATAATTAAAGAGAGACCACAATTATAATTTAAGCTATATAATATATATTACATCCTCAATTTCATTATAATTTTATCTGATATGTTACTAAAGAGTTTTAAATTTTCAATTATTTATATGTATTGTGTGAGATTAATAATGTGCAACCAACATTTCCATGATTTGAGTGAAATTAGATTTTGATCTCTTAAATAAAATTTTAAATTTCAGAAAAAAAAACATGATTGAAAGGAGAATTTTCATAAAAAAAAGATCAATTAGGTGCTTATGCATCAGCAAGGTTCCTAAATATTATGAAGAAAAAACGTGCAAAACATAATTATGAAATCTAATAATTTTGAGGGATGCTCTATTCTACACCCTTATAAGTTATAACAATTAAAATCATAATTCGGAAGTAGACTTTTAGAGAAAGGGATTGGCAAGTAGCAAACAGCCATGCTGGCCTTAGTCTCAATTTCCCTCTGGGGACCCACATGGTTCAGGAGCCTACCTTGGATGTTTCTTTGTTAATGCTTAATACTAGGGGGTTTTCTTCCCCTAGATCCATGAGATATAGAATACCATTTGCATCCTCATTGAATATCATCCTCGTCTTCAAATTAGTTTCCATTATGACTTTGATCAAAGAACTCAACATCATGCATGACTATTTGGCTAATTATTCATTTCAATGTTTTGGTCATTATAAATCATCATTTGAAACTTGACCAACATAATGCAATGTATCTTATGCACTGTCTCAAGCTGTATCCAACTGATAAAATATAGCAATACTTTTCACACCAAAATAAAATAAACGATATCATCATCAGATTTTTATCATTATTTGAACAGGGAGCACATTATCTTCAAGATCCATCAATTCCACATTACCAACAACTATATCTTCATCAAGAAATATGAAAAATAATATCTCAGAGTTAACACGTCCTACAAAGAAGTTGAAAATAAAAATATAAATAAACAAAATAAAATACTGCAAATTAATCAAACATTTTGAATAAATTATAATCTTAAAAAGGATTCAGAATTTCATACTCCCCTCAAAAGTGCTAACAAATTCTGTAAAATTGGTGATAAATTGATGAAATCCATCATCCCTTACTCAGTAATCATTTTCTCCAAAATATGTAAAATACATCAAATAGTTGTAATTAAATTGCAAAACTCATTAATTCAAAATTTAAAAAACTTAAAAAGAATATTCTTCATTAAGATACTATCAATTTGAATAGTCTATCATATATTTAAGTTTGTTTTTGTGATTCAATTATAACAAAAATTAAGTTGCAACAAAATTTAGATATAAAATAAAAAATTATTATTAAATTAAAATTTAATAGTTTGAAGATTTTAAAAATATTAAATGTGTTAAAAGAAAATAGCATAGATTTCTAATTGAATACAAATATGCTTTGAAATTTAAAACACAAAGAAAAAAAGAAGAATAGTCTTATTATTATTTATCAATAAGGTCTAAGTTAATTGGTTGAAACATGATCTATGTGAATTGTTGTATAATTTCCTTGGTATATATGAGTTGTCGTGGTATCTGATTCATGGATAAAAAAATAATAATAACCTTATTTTCGTAACTATATCAATAACTTACAAACATTGTTTTAGCAAACAAAATATCTTACCTCATTTGGCTCAAATTTTATACTGAAAGCCTCCACCAATTAGTGAATTTGAAACGATCATTTGGCTCCATAATACAGGCAGTGTGTTTGTACTCATACATGTTACACAAAAGGAAGTAAACCAGCAATAGTTATCAAAACAAAATAGGAAAGAAAAAGAGAAAATGTGGAACTTTATATTTTTTTTGGAATGAGAATAAAAAACTTTCCAAACAATTATTCAATTTATGCGACATAAAATTTCTTATAATATCCTATCTCAGGTCTCGTCACCCTCATATTTGTTCTCGTGCTTTTCCCACTCATAAAACCACAATCGTGAGGAAAGGACCAATAAACGGAGCAACAGAGAATGTAAGGTAGAAAAGAAAAGCCTCTACAGTAGTATTTGACATGGATTTAGTCGCAAGAAAAAAATAAATAGAAACATTTGCCATTGTTGCAATAAGAAATGTGACATATGGAATTGTTGCCTAGTCAATTGACATGTGATAAAACGTCTATCACAGAGTAGAGGGCAGGACAACAAACCGAAAAGAAGCTTCAAAAGAAGGGGGAAAAAAAAGGTTTCACACCACACCAACGCACCTTAATTAACCAGCATGAATAATGCTCAAGGATACACAAATTAAGATGAATATTCTTATATATCTACATACTCCACCAGAGGTAAAAGCTTTGTCTTTATGCCCTTAATTGTGATATCTTGGAGCCAGTGTGACCGCAATACTCTCACCATGTTGTGCATGCAAGTCTTTCAACAGATATGTTATTGCCAATCTGTTGATAATCACATCAAACTTCACATCCTCACTCATTTCATACTCAACTTCCATCACTAACACCTTCTCCTTTTCTACCTCGCTCCACACAGTTGTACGTTGAATGGAATGGCAAAGGTTGTGGAAGTGGAACAGGGAGAGGGAGAGAAACTGGATATTTGGGTATAGTACGAGTTCTCAGCCATTGCGTGTCAACATATTCGTAATCATACCCTAGCTTTCTGGAGTCAAGACAATCTTTGACGACCTTCACACGCACAAGGTTCTTGTTCCCATCATAGAAGAGAAAGCTAGACTCCAACCAATCATCATCATCGGTGAAATCTCTTCTATACCCTCCTGGTACGTTCGAATGGTGAGCAAAGAAAATGGGATCTCTTGCAGCAGTCCATCCATGGGCATTGTTGTGCGGACCTTGTTCTAGAGAGCCAGCACTAAGGTTATTAGGTTCAATTTTTTGGTACCATTTTTTTTTTCATCCTAAACACATTTATTTAGTGGATAACATGCCTCGCCCCGTAAATTTGACCCTATGATGATCATGATTCAACATGAAATCCTTGTTCAACAATCAAATAATTATTATATGGTTAAAATATAATAATAAAGATAATTATTGTAACATTAATAATTCTACATACTATATTATTAGTTTTTTAATAAATAAATTATACTCATATTTTCTATAAAATGTAATACAAAATTATTTAAATATTTTGCGCAAATATACAATAGTGTGTTCATTTTTTGGTACCAAAGTAGTATAACTCTTGCGGAATAGGGGATGCTTCTATGTATACAGTGGTCCACATAACTTTTGGATCATCGATGGAGCATGTTTTTTACTTGTTGTGGTCAGTCTCCGATCGATGTATATAGTTCCAAAATAATTGGATAGTGACATGGATATTTTTCATCTATTTTTTTTTTTATATATATCACAATTCGAAAGTTTTAATGATTATATGATGAACAATTTAAAAGTCACAAGGTTTAAATATTAGTTACTAATTATTAAAAGTATGCCAACACAGTGTGACATAATAATATATTTACTGATAGTATAAATATTTGCAAAAACATGTATAAATAAGTTGAAGGAAATCAATTATTCTAAATTTAGGTCAGACGTACGTATGAAAAAATATTGTCAACAGATAATACTATTAAATTTGAGTATGAAAAATAAACGTGAGGGGAGAAAAAATTATGATTTTTTTGGTACAAAAAAAAATCAACTAAACACATTTATTTAGTGGATAGCATGCCTCGCCACGTAACTTTGACCCACAGATGATGATTCAACAAGAAATCGTTGTGCAACAATAAAATAATTATTATATGGTTAAAATCATAATAAATATAATTATTATAAAATTAATAATTTTTGCATACTATATATTATAAATATTATAATAAATCAATTATATATATATATATATTATAAATTATCAATATTAACATATAAATAAATTATAAAATATAATACAAAACTATTTAAATATTTGCACAAATATACAACAGCGTGTAATTTTTTAAAAAATAAACATTACAAAAATAAAAAATAAATTTAGTCGTTTTTTTTTCTTTTTTAGAAAGACAAATAATTTTACTCGTGCCATGCACTGGTAGATCTAGTTTTATCTATGAATAAATTGCAACTATTCACCTTTCTTAAAACTTTTTGAGATTGCATATAACTTCCTGTCTTTTTAGTGTTTACATCATCTTTCTTTATAGTGGTATGCCTATGGTGTAGTGTTGTTCAAACAATTAAAGGAGTTAGTGTAATATATAAAAAATAGTATAATATGTTTTAAACCATTAGAAAGAATTAGTGTAAAGATAGAAAAATGACAGATATCAAAATAAATTTTGTAAAATATCAGATAATTTACTCTGCTTATTGGACTAGGAGATATATTATGCTTCTAGTAAAACTTATTTTAATATTAATAAAAAGTTACTTAAAAAAATGAAAGGAAGCAAGAAAAAAAATGAGTTTTAATAAATAGATAATTATACTTTAAAAATGTTAATAGTATATTATTTAATATGTTTTTTCAGAACAATTCTTTATTATCAAATGAAAGTCATTGAAAGCTAGTGTGTTCACTCGTACGTGTTGTAACACCATGATTTTCCTAAATCTATGATTAAGTGGTTGACAGTAACTAAGAGAAAAATTAAAATTTCATTCCTATAAATAAAACATATATGCTACTTTATATGTAAAACCTGTCTATCAGAATTGTGATTAGTAAGCTAATTGAAAATGAGAAATTCCCCAACAAATCATTCTTAACCATAATCAAATAAAAATAATACCAATGTGTAAAATAATAAATAACAATAAACAGTCAAATATTTCTTTTAAAAACGAAATCGACATTCCCTCTATTTGTTCGATGCAAACTTCTTCTTCCTGTCATCTCTCTCTCATGAACCAGAACCCCATCAACCTAAATCTACACATGCAAGACATCAACGTCTCTTCCTTTTATGTTGTAACTGCTAGGAATCCATAAATTTGAGCATCGGATTAATGTTATGATTTAGTTTATAATTCTCTCATAAACATTGTAATTTGGAAATTTTAATTCCGTCTCTGCCTCCACATTCAGTTGTTTCAAACTGTATCTCTTGACTCAATTTTGTAATTCCTTTCTCCAAATTAAGTTGATTAACTATCTGGTTGCAATTCTCACTTATGGAGGTGAAATCGTTGCCCTCTGTTCCTCCTTTTCCATGCCACAAAATATTGTGACGGCTAATAAAATAAATTGTGCTCCTAAAGCATCATTCAAAATTCCTAAAAATGAAAAATAGTAGTAATAAGGATGAATTCAAGTAAAATTTAATAAATGCGGAACAATGCATTGTAAGAAATAGGACTGGAGAAAATAAAGAAAATACCCCTGAAGAACATTACTCCATGAGATAAGGAAGAATAATGAGAGCAATTTCCACGAGCTAAGGTAAAAGAAGTAATCTAAACAATAACTGTAAAGTAATTTAAATTCACAAGACAAATAAATTTTATTATTGGAACAAAATATATTCAAAAACTGCATAAAAATATTTATATAGAACTCGTAGGTGTGCATATTTTCTATAATACTTAACTTTCTTTAATCAAACTTCAAAATCTACTCATTGAGGTCTGGATGATAAATCCTTATTTTATGTTGAGTCTGAATGTTACATTCATCCTACATAGTAAACTCGATCTCAAATCATATATGCATAATTAAAGCTTACCAAGTTAACACCATGTAGCTTGATATGAATTTTCTATACTAGGACAAGCAAAGAGAAAAAGCAATTAAGATTAATAATTTTAAAATATAAGCATGAGTAAATGTACCTGCAACAACAGAAGCACCAACCAACATGGCAGAAGCAGGGGAGCCATATCAAACCCACTAGTCTGGTTGTTGCAATGAAATCAAATTAGTTACAAACAATGGATGCTACTTTCCAAGCCAAGAACATTTATTAATCAATAGTTCAAAGTAAAACTCAACCACATCTAACACAATTCTTAAAACATATTCACTTTGAGTCAACAATTAAATGTAAATCAGATCATTGAATATTGCCTGGTTTGCAGACAATGTGAACCATAAACTTAACCGAATCCATGCAATTTGAATTCAAAACACAAATAGCAAGAATCTACTTAAAAAAGCATAAACACGAAGCTGATTGTTATACAGGAATAAATTTGAATATGCGAATGAGGAATTATCGTTGAGGAAGAAGTAATGCTTCCGAGAGAACCAAAGTCATCTTACTAAAAAGATGATACATGATTATTTTCATAGTTGCCTCTGCAAAATCAATTTATCAGATACATGAAAACCAAAGAATAATTAATGCATGTGATATACCAAATTACCATGCTTAGGGTTCCACTCAACGGTTCTTCGATGACAAATTCTAATCCATTGGTCTAAAAAAAACCCTAACAAACTAACATTTAAAAAAAACAATAAGCGATTCCATGCTAGTACCATCTCCAGTGTTTGCTTCACATTCAAAAGCACCTCTCACATCGAACACGCCAATCACGGAAATCTATCTTACTAAATTTAAATTTGGCATTACTGACGAACAACTGAAATGAGGAGAAGAAAGAAATCAAGAACTGAAACTTTAGTTTGGCAGTGCGATTTGGTCATTTTTGGATTTCTAACAGAGTCAAAGACTGAAGAGAGAAGAAGAAAGAAAACTTAATTTATCCATCGGGTCCGACTTAGAAGAATGATCGAATCATAGAAAGCAAAGCCAACTTACTATTCTCAGTTAATCAGTTAATTTAAATGAGCAAGAAACTTCCCTCCGCAAATTCTCAGTTAATCATTCATATTTTAAATATTTCACTAACATTTCTTATTTCTCTTTTTCTCTCTTCTTATCATTATCATGTTATAAATTTGATCATACTTAGAATTTTTTTTTTCTATTTCTATCAAATCATAGACCCAATCATCATGCCAAATATTTATCTAAAGTATCAGCCACCTAATAGTATAACTCTGAAAGAATAGGGGGTACTTCTACGTACAAGATTTAAACAAAGCAAATAATCAAACAAAAAAAAAACGTCTCCGTCGATGGAGCATTTTTTACTAGTGGTTAATTTTTCCTGCTGCATAATCTACTATAATTCTGTCGTAAGTGTTATGAAAAACGAATAAATATATAAAACATCACGTCTCCGATCGATGAATAGTTTAAAAATAACTGGATAGTGACATGGATATAGTTGTCCTCCATTTTTTCTATCACAACTTCAAAGTTTTAAAATAACTGGATTGTTTAGGTCCTTATATCATGAAATGACGATAATGAAAAAATTATATATAAAAAATTGATATCCACTTATTTTTAGACTCACATTAAATTAGACTGACACTCGCTTTATTAGATTTTTTTATGATTAGTTGATTTATAAATATCTATAATTTTATCAAGTTACTTAAGTCCTTCGGCTTTGAAATATTTTGACAAAGTCTTTATAATTTTAAATTTCATAATTAAATCCTTTAAACTAACACCTTTTCTAAAGATTTTAAACATGAATTTTCTTAATATAACTTCTATTATTTTCATCTTTTTCTCAAAATTTATATCCTTGAAAATATTTATCTTCAAAATTGTAGCTAGTACGTAGGTTTAGACTAGCTAACATCATTTTCATTCAGCAAAAAAAAAAAAAAAAACAAAGAAGTCATTTTGGTAATCCTGTAATCTATAACAAAGCACAAGAATGATCAGAAGCAAAGATAAGGGAGGGTACATGTTACAGGCAGAACCAAGAAATATACTCTCGTGATCTCACCAGTCACCATTATCAGCCACTTCCAGAATCGTCACTTGCTCTTGATTGAGAGTTGAGACCTACACAAAACTGAGCAAGTTATTACTGAGATTGCCATCAGCCATTTGAATCCAATTTCAGCCACAAGACCCTCACCCATATTGAATATTGTCGGTTTCGCTTTGAGAGAATGAGAATACAATTTTAGCATAAAAATGGGGACATCCAGTGTGTGTTTGGTTTAATGTTAAATTGAATCAATATAAGAAATAACAATTTATAATTTTTAATTCAACGGTTGTTTGAAGGTCTTTCAATAGTAATTCAAACACATTTGTAGTTAAAAGAGGTTCAATAACTTTAATTTTTAAGGATTTATTGCTACAAAATATTAAATTTATAAAAAATGAATTTAATGTTTGAATTATAAAGATCCAATTAAGAATTTGATCGCAACCAAAAAATTAAAAATTTGATAAAATTACAGAAAATTTACAAATTAATTTATTCCTTTTTTTTAATTACTACTGATTTTTACTACTTTAACTTTAACATTGAAAGAAGTATATGAGACGGTTTACATTGATGAAATTCTATATATATACCTTTAAGTACATAATGTTTTGTTTTTTAACATTAGTATAATTTTATATAGAAACTATTTAACAGTGTAAAAACTTTAGAAATTCATCATATTCATTGACAATCTTAAGAGGTTGGTTGAGTGATATCATCTTTCACAAGTCGCAAATTTTATTTTCCACTTCTATAAGTGTTATTTGAGTTAAGAATTGTAACTTTTCCTACCTTGATTGACATTATCAATATTTTCATTATTGCTTTTTTATTTTAATTCTATTTTTGAACTTGTCTCAATCATGATCAATGCTACTTAATAATTTTTTTTTAAAAAAAGGCATTTTTTTTAAAAAAAAAATTAGGGTAGACTAGTTCGATACTATTTATGAGAATGAACAGTAAAATCTGAAAAAACTTCAAAATTAATTTTTTAAACTTCCACTTGTGATTCTCATATTTTCCCATCTTTTGTAAGTTTAGCAAGCATTAATAAAATTTCTTTGCCTATAAAAAAGAACGTTCACTTTATAATAAAAATATATTACTGTATTACAAATTTATCGAAGGTCATTTTCTCATCTTTCTTCTACCACTTAAGTTTTAGAACCCCTACAATAGATGCCACACCGTAGAACCTAAGCCACCAGTACTTTCATTCATATATAACGAGACAAAATACAAGTTGTGGATTCTATATTTCATATTTATCTAAAATATCTATACACATTAGTACAACTCGTGCCATAGCATATCATTAAAATTCATTTGCTTTCTTCCTATGAAAAATATATATTTTTCAAAATACTTTAAAATTTTAAAACATTTATTAAATATGTTTATATATATATTATTGAAATTTAATTTATTATAAGATGCTATTCTGAATATTTTTCAAATGATTATACTGTTACTATTTTCTAAAATATTTTTTTCATAATTATAAATAGATAAAAATATTCTTTTGCATTACATTTTTTAAAAATAATTTTTATTACATATTTTTAAAATTTGAAATAAAGCATCTAAATTTTCCTTTGCAGAAATTCCAATCCCAATTTGCTGAATGTCAATGTCAGAATTTTCTTGCTACCCTACAACCCTTTTCACAACTTCAGTTCCTTATAAATTAAAGGGCAATATTTGTAGATCGATCATTAATTATAAGCCACAAGAAGATTGGATAATTAGCCGAATAATATCATGGCTTCTATCTTCCCTATTTCTCGTATGTCCTTCACTGATTTCTCTGCACCCCTTCCCATTTCCATAAGTTCCTCATCTTCCACATTCCCACTTTCTCAAACACCATGCAAACCCACTAAACATAGCAAACCAAAACGCCATCATGTTTCCAAAGTGTCATGCCATAGTAACCAAAACAACTCAGCACCAAACCCAGAAGAAGGAAAACCATCACACAACATTGTAGCTGGAAAAAATAGGAGGGATGTTCTCATTGGCTTTGGAGGACTTTATGGTGCTTCAACTCTTACCAACAATAACAACAACAACCCTTTAGCCATAGCTGCTCCCATTCTCCCTCCTGACCTAAAAACCTGTGGTCCACCTGACTTAGCAACTGGTGCAAAACCTGTTAATTGTTGCCCTCCAATATCTTCTACCATCATAGACTTCAAGCTCCCTTCTTCTGGAGCACCCCTTAGGGTTAGACCAGCTGCTCATTTAGTCAACGATGTCTACATAGCCAAGTATAGGGAAGCCCTTAAGCGCATGAAAGCCCTTTCACCTAATGACCCTCGAAATTTCACCCAACAAGCTAATGTCCATTGTGCTTATTGTGATGGTGCCTATCACCAAGTAGGGTTTCCTAACCTTGACCTCCAAGTCCACAACTGTTGGCTATTCTTCCCTTACCACCGTTGGTACCTTTATTTCTATGAGAGAATCTTGGGAAACTTGATTGGTGACCCAACTTTCGCTCTTCCATTTTGGAACTGGGACAATCCTAAAGGTGGCATGACAATCCCTTCCTTTTACGTAGATAAAAACTCACCTTTGTATGACCCTCTTAGGAATCTTAATCATCAACCCCCAGTTCTCATAGACCTAGACTATAACAGAAGGGACGATGATGATCCTAGTGCTAGTGAAAGTGTAGATCCCAATGAACAAATCGCTAGCAACCTTTCTATAATGTATAGGAATGTTATCTCCAATGGGAAACTCCCAAGGCTTTTCCTTGGAAGCCCTTATCGTGCTGGAGATGAACCTGAACCTGGTGCTGGCTCTTTGGAGAACGTTCCACATGGTCCTGTTCACTCTTGGACTGGTGATAAGAGAGAGCCTAACCGTGAGAACATGGGAATCTTCTATTCTGCTGCGAGAGACCCCATTTTCTTTTCTCACCATGCCAACGTGGATAGGATGTGGAGCATATGGAAAACAATACCAGGTGGGAAAAGAAGGGATTTCACTGACCCTGATTGGTTAGAGTCCGCATTTTTCTTCTACGATGAGAACAAGAACCTTGTGCGCGTGAAGGTGAAGGATTCTCTTGACACAAGAAAGTTGGGGTATGTTTACCAAGATGTTGACATTCCATGGCTCAAGAATAAGCCTAAACCTAAAAGATCTAAAGCTAAGAAGTTGGCATTGGCACAAGATTTTATAGTTGGTGCAGCACAAGCTGTTGAGACTACACCAAAGAGTGTTAAGTTCCCTTTAACTTTGGATTCAAAGGTAAGCACACTTGTTAAAAGGCCAAAGCTGTTGAGGAGCAAGGAGGAGAAGGAAGAAGAGGAGGAGGTGTTGGTGATTGATGGGATTGAGTTTGATAGGAATAAAGCGGTGAAGTTTGATGTATTTATCAATGATGAAGATGACAAGGTGATAACACCTAGTAATACTGAGTTTGCGGGAAGCTTTGTGAGTGTGCCTCATTCACATGTGCACAAAAACAAGAAGATCAAAACTTGCTTTAGAGTGGGATTAACGGATTTGTTAGAAGACTTAGAAGCTGAAAATGATGATAGCATTTTGGTGACGTTGGTACCTAAGTATGGGAAAGGACTTGTTACAATTCGGGACATTAAGATAGAGCTCGAAACGGAATGAAAATATGTAACTATGAACAACTTCATTATGGCATGCTTGGAAAGGTTTTTCCAACATGCAAATAATTTGAATTTTGTATTAGCATGTTTAGTTTAGAGCACAAACCATGATTTTATTGCTCAATGGCAAAAGTCTATTTTATTGTTTTATTGGCAAAGAAGATTTTATTGAATATTTCGGTTTTTGCTAGAGTTTAACAAACTTTTGATCCAACGTAGATTTTTTTCTCGTAATGTGTATAAAGAATTTCTAATATAATAACAAATACCCACTTAATATGTATGTATATTAATAAAAAAAAAGTTAAATTATTCATTTGATCCTTATAGTTTTATAATTTGTACATTTTAGTTTCTATAATTTTAAAATAATCTTTTTAATTTCTACAATTTATATTTTAATTCTCTTTTAGTTCTTATAGTTTAAAAGTGATATTTTTAGTCTTTATAGTTTGTATTTTTATTCTTTTTTAATTCTTATAGTTTGAAAATAATCTTTTTAATTTTTATAATTTGTATTTTAATTATCTTTTAATTCTTACTAAAAAAATATATAAAAATAATTAGCTACAAATTAGTTATAAATTATCAAATAATATTTTTAATTACAAATTATTTTATAATAAATTAATTACGAATTACTTGTTAATATTTTTTAAATTAATTATAATTGATAATATTACTCATATTTTGATGATAAAGATTAAATAAAAATTAAAATATAAAGACTAAAATGATAACTTTCAACGTATTATAAGAATTAAAAATATCATTTTCAAACTACAACAACTAAACAAAAATTAAAATGTAAATTATAAGAACAAAAAATTACTTTCAAATTAAAAGTACTAAAATATATAAATGATAAAACTATACATATCAATAACAAATGAGCAATTAAACCTAAAAAAATATTCTTATAATTAATATTATTTGTGAACCTCAAAATTGGTTTTTATTAACACCTAAACAAAAGTTCATATTGTTAGAATCATACAATTTTTTTAAAATAAGTAAATTTACTCTAACACGTACACTTCCTTTTGGAAAATACATTTTTGAAAGAAAAGAAAATTCTACCTAAAAGAAATAAATAAGACGATAAGGTTATAAAAAAACAGGCTAAATACAAATTAAATCAACTTTGCATAAATTTTTCTAGGAAAAGATCTTTCTGTATTTACCTAAAAAGAATTGATAATAACCCTATAAACCTAAAAAAAGGGTTTATTTACTTGTCTATTAAAGAATAAACTAGAGATTAAATTAGTGGAAATATTTAATTATAAACATATCCTAAAATGGGGCCTACCAGAGATTTCGTAACTGATGTCGCGTCTTATCTTAGTACAATGAAAGTATGATGATTATTGCAGCGCATCCCAGCAATCTCAAATAAACCAATGACTATGCAGCAATACATGCAACCCTAGATAATGTGAGTCCAGCAAATGAAAGGAATCAGCTGTATATCCTGTCATTTTCTCTTGTCTAGATAGAAAACGAGAATTACAAGTGTTCATTAGAAACTTAAAATTATGAGCAATAAGACACCTATTTCACAACTTGATCACATAAAAGGACAATATTGTACATTTATCATTATGAGCCACAAGAAGATCGGATAATAACCAATTACATATCAAGGCTTCTATCTCCCCTCTATCCACTGTGTCCCTCACTGATTTCTCTGCACCCCTTCCATTTCCCACGTTCTCAAAACAACTTTCTCAAATATCATGCTACGTACCCCACCAAGCATAGTAAACCAAACTGCCACGTTTCCAAAGTGTCATGCCATAGTAATCAAAACAACTCAACACAAAACCTAGAAGAAGGAAAACTATCACACAACTTAGGAGGAAAAAATAGGAGGGATTTTCTCATTGGCTTTGGAGAACTTTACGGTGCTTCTACTCTTAGCAACAATAACAACAACCTTTTAGCCATCGCTGCTCCAATTCTCCCTCCTGACCTAGAAACTTATGGTTCACCAGAGTTACCAACTGATGTAAAGCCGGCCACCATTTGTTGCCCTCCAGTATCTTCTATCGTCATAGACTTCAAGCTTCCTTGTAACATTCCGATTTTTCTTTTCTAATTATATAAATATATTAATTATTATTAAACATTTTAATTTTTCTTGTTTTAATTAAAATAAATAATTTGGCAATTGGTTTTGGATTTGAAAATGAGTTTGAAGAAAACAAAATAATTGTGTGAGTTGATAGTCACGTGTTGGACTTTATGCTCCGTTAACCCAACTTGCTATCAGAACTATATATTAACTATCTATTTTAGGTTCCTAAAAAGTTGTCTTTTTCTTACACTCACTCTTTTGCTTCTTTAATTTGAAACTTGTGTCGTCTCAGCTGCGAGCTAAAGAGTGAGAAATCGTGATGAATTTCAGTTCCTTACACCATTGCTACAAAACTGCATCTTTCGAGATAAGGAGAAGTGAGATTATCTCATGACTATGGTCGGACCATCAGAGGTAACAAGGTTAGCCCTAGACCACAGTTGGTTGTGTATGTTTATGTTTTATTTGTATGTTATGTTTTAAGTTCAATTGGATGTGTTATAATTATCTATAAACATTTTTATTAATTTGTTGTGCTAATTTAACTACATGAGTGTTTGGTTATAATTTTGTGTTTTTTTTTTTCCGTTTTGTGTAATTTAGAGTGCATTTGAATAGAAAATTTTAACTGAGAAAAATAATTTATTAGATAATTTAAATTTTTTTAATCTAAAATTCATTATTTGAATGTTTTTTATGAATAATTTAAATTTTTGGAATTTTAAAACAGAATTTTAAATAGCTAAAAATGTAGAATTTAATTTTTTTCTAAAAGGTAAGAAATTAAAATTTTCTTCTTGATAGAAAAACCTTCCAAAATATTCGTGTATTTCTTTTATCACCTTCATCCTCTCTTTCACTTGAAAGTTTTCAAAATCTTGTTCTCAAACTCGCGACTCTTTCCTCACACTGATGATCTTTTTTTTCAAGAAACACCATCTGAGCTCGTAGAACATTGATCGGGTGCGGGCATAGGTGGACACTCAAAACTACACCCGCCAGTCAGGGGAATAGTCATCACTGCCCATCACGCGACGGAAGTGCTTGTCGGGGCGGAGGGCTTAGGCCATGCCTTGCGCTGTTGACTATAAATACTGTAGTCGGGTGTCGTGGTGTACGTCGTCGTGTCCTAGTTTCCCTGCTCTCCATGTTACATTAATATTCTTTTCTCTAAAAACACACCAACTATATTTTCTCTTTTTTTTGCATTCATTTTCTTCCATCCTCACAATTTTAATTTTTTTCATCTAAACACAAAATTTTGAAAATAAAAGAATTTCAAATGAAATATTTGAAATTTTTAGAATTTAAAATTTCTCATAATTTCAAATGAAAGATTTTAATTAATTATATTTAATCATTCATGTACACTAGATATAATTTCTAAACTTATTTTAATTATGTATATTGGCTACTGTGATGATCATTGTTGTAGGAATATTTCACTAATTTTGTTACATCGTTGGCTATCCTGCAAGTGTTTTATGATTAGTACAAATAGAATGAAAGCAAATAGCAATAAAAGGAGGGAATTCATCACGTCTCCAAATGTATATAAATATGTATAGAGCAAACTATAAAGTAGTGAAGATACAAGTTAAGCTTCATACTTCAGTAGAGTTCGAGCAATTAATTTTCAAAACTCTCCAAGCATGACTAGCTCCTATCAAAATTTAAAAAATTAGAACTCCAAATCGCCAATGATCATTAATATACAAATGGCTTTGACACTAAAAAGGGGGTTCATCATGATGGAACTGCAGAAAGAACCTCACCATGTCAATTTGTACTCCATATACAAAGCATAAATCCAAATATATATATATATATATATATATATATATATATATATATATATATATATGCACTAATGTCATGGTTGGTTCGGGTTCGGATTTGTATTCGGGTCACTTTCTATCTCCTGAGCCAATTCTCTTGTTAGCTTGTCAGCACGATCATCAATGCCACCAGCGAATGTGTAGATCCTGAATGCAAATTGGAAAGATTTCCAAAGCATTGAACCACCTTCCTTTTTAGGTGCATCATTCTTAGCAGCTGCATTGCGATTCTCCTGCATTGAGTTTAGGCAAATGCAAACAATTAAAGTCAATTTCGTTTCATGGTTTGGTCATATACAAGTGTTTGTGTTTGTTTCCTTTGTTCTAACTAGAATATATATACCTTAAGTGCTAACTCCATGCAACTGGAGGAAACGTCCACCAATGCTTCCTTGATCTTTACAAGAATGTGGAAGTCGAATTCGATGTTGTGACCCTTAAACTTCTTGGACTCTTCATCTTTGGTTCTTTCCAAAGCATCTAATTCTGTTTTAATCTGTATTTTTTCTCTTTTGGGTTAGAATTTACAAATTAATGCGTCTATAACAACACTTAATGAGGTAATCAAATGAATTTGATGTTTTTTTTATTACCTTGGTGAAATAACGCTCAATCTTTTCCAGTTGCTGACCCAATGGAGGCACTATTTTCCAATTTTGAAGCTCGGTAAGTATAGAGTCTAACTTGTTGTACAGTGCTGCTGCCATTCTTAAAGCTTCCAACTTCTTTGTGGGGAAACCTTCAAACCGTGATAGCACCTATATGCAGCAACAGAATTGCTTATCATGGTAAATGAAAGAACCAAGAGCAGTAATAAATGGAATTGAAATGAAAATCATATGGAAATGAATTTTCTAAAGTCACCTGTGATTCATCAGTTAGGTTCTCAAGAACGGATTCAACATCTCTGTGGAACCTGCTCAATTCTGTCATGTCCTTTGTCTTGAAATTAGTAATGGTAGATCTCAGCTCCAAGATTTGCTTTGTGTACTTTTGAACATCTTCTTCTATTTGTTGGAAGTAAGAGGATCTAATTAAATAAAGGAAAGATAAGCCAAATACTTTAAGAGGTGAGAAATTTGGTTCCAAGACTTGTAAGATATAAAGCATGGATACTTAAATATGTTCCACATATTCATAGACATCGATTTTCTTTGATACTTAACTTATACATATCTGGAAAGTATCCAAGCTTTTAAAAAGAGTCAAGAAAATCAAATACAACTACGTATTAGACATAGAAGCATGTGAAAAATGGAATTATAAGATTAGTTTGTTGATAAAAAAAGGAAGGATGAGAAATGGATTCGATTTCTCTCACTAAAAAAATGTAAAAATTAACAATTATAAAATAAAATTTGCGGATAAAAAAAGATAAACATAGAAACATAGAAGCATTGTTCTTGTTGTTGTGCATGATTGAAAAAGCATACCTTTTTGTCATCTCTGCTAGAGCATCAGCCATTCCTTGTTTCCCTCCAGTGCTTGCTGCTCCAATACCACCTTTTTTCCCAGCTAAAGATTTTCCATTGAGGCTAGACCCTTCTACTTTTCCCTTTAGAGTTCGATACAGGTTGCCTAACTGTGTCGATCTTTTCAATTTAGTAGTTGCCCTAGCGCCCAAGGATCTCCCTCCTCCAAGAGGAGGTGGTGGCGGTGGCGCACCTCCTTTTGCACCACCGGGCACGGGTGGTGGAGGTGCTGGAACTGATCCACCTTTCAATGGAATGGGTGGTGGTGGTGGAGGAGCAGCAGCAGTTGTTGCTGAACCACCTGAACTTGTAGACCCTTTTGGTGGTGGAGGTGGAGGTGGAGGTGGAACCATCTTAATTATTGGAGCAACACTTTGCTCCAATTTTGGTGCTGATGGTGGAGGAGGAGGAGGAGGAGGCGGTGGTGGTGGTAATGTTACATTTGGCTTGATCATGGATGATGATGCAGTAGGTGGAGGTGGAGGTGAAGGTGGCAGTGGAGGTGGAGGTGGTGGTGGTGGAGGGGGAGTAGCTTTCACCATTATCATGGATGGTAGAGGAGGTGGTGGAGGAGGAGGTTGTGGTATGCATGGTTTAGGAGGGTCTTGTTGTGTAATTGGAGGTGAAGATACAAGTACTTGTTCTTGTTGCTCGAGAGGTATTTGTGGTGGTTTAGGAGGAGATTTGGGTTGAAATTGTCCTGGAGACAATGATAGCCTCACTTCCCTAATAGCTTGAGGTTTGTTAGTTTTATGATCATTGATTATGCTTTCTAACTCCTCCTCAGTTGCGTCCAAGTGAAACACTAGGTCTTCTGATGAGTCCTTTCCATGAATAATATTTGAGGCCTTGTCATCCAATTCTGTGGTGGGTACTGATGGTTCCTCTTCTATCTTGTGTATTTGTGTTGGTGACATCTGAAAAGACAAGCGCTTTACATCAATAGGGTTCAACTTTCCCACAGCTTGAACTCTGAGAGACAGAAGAAGTGGTGAGGCACAAGAACTCCTTGGACTGTCTCCTGATCTTGCTGAGTACTTCATCAACTCTGGGAGAACAGATTTAGGTGTGGCAGGAGAAGAGCAACAAGAGAAGCTGCTATCTGAAAAGGAAGTTGATCTCATTATATGTTTCCCAAATGAGCTTGAACGTGGGCTGAATTCTTTCTTGTGCTCATCTTCTTCTGTCAATTCTATGTCAAACCTCTCACTTGCTAACTTCATCAAGGAATCTAGAGTGGTCAACATTGTCTCACCTGCAAAACAAATAAAACAATGTCTTGGACTATTAAAATTATGAATTTGGACTTTGTCTTCTTTTTAATACACCATTTGACAAGCTATACGTACACTAATGACATACATACCCAATTGACGCATGTTGTTGTTATCCTTGCATGATGGTAATACAATATTGAGCTTATTCATCCAATCATTGTTCATCATCCATGACTCTCCAAGAGACTTCAAAGCCTTGCAGAAGTAGGCCATAGACTGTAGTAAAATAGTCCACGTTTAGTATTTGCGAGTTTAAGGGTCCATTTACTTTGAGAAAACATTTTCTATTTTCATTTTTAATTACAAAACTTTCACCTTACTTCCAATCGATTTCTTGTTTATAAAGATTTGTACACCAAGCAAAAAAAACATAACAAAGTTGTTTTCACAGTTTTCTATATAATTTTTTGAAAATAAGAACTGATTGAAAACAAAGTGACAATTTTGAAATTAAAAGTAAAAAATAAATAAAAATCAAAGGTCCTAAGATTTCAGTATGATTAAATATAATTTGACGTGCAGCTAAATGTCCAAACCTTGTCTATAGGCTTGTCCTTAATCTTTGACACTTCATTTTTTGGTATGATCCCTGGGTAAAGCCCGTGCAGATCTTTCAGGGTTTTCATTACCATCTGTAGTGTGACAGATGAAATTAAGTCGAATTTGTGAAGCAGGCAAGAATAGTGAGGGATTAATGCATGCTGTCATTTCTTTGAATAGAAAGAAATTATATATAAAGCACCTCACGTAAGGAAGCAGAGCTGTTACATGGAGCTAGGTCCATGATGTCTCTGAATGCCAAGATCTTCTTATGGATCTCCACCATTAGAATCAATTGGTCTGCCCCAACAAATGACAACTCCAATGACTCTTCATTTGCTTTGCTCTTAGCTTTTGCAGATGAAGACCTCTTAGGTGTAGAACCTTTCATTGCCTGCAAGTGGTTATACGTTATAAAGGGTAAGTGCAAAGGAAATCGAATTATTTATACTGTTTCATATAGCTAATGTTTGAAATTCCAACATCTTCTAACACCTCTTTCACTGGTTAATTACATGCCATTAAATTCATTCATGATTTGATCCGAACATTTATAAAAAAAAATTGACAAAGCAACATCTCCATAACTAAAAAGTTAAAAACCTAGTTAATTTGATGAATGAAAGGCAAAAATGACAATACTTTTTTCTAGCTAAAAACAACATTCTAATGCATGGCATTGAAGAAAGGCATTCCAATTAAGTTGGCACTTCATCCTTCACGAAAAATGAGAAAATTTAAATATCATAAAACCCGTGAACAATCGTATAAACCTAAAGTTGGATAAAGAAAACCTATTCTAAAAGATGTTTTCCTATATAAAACTTTGAAATGGTATCCGACCAAACAAAACCCTAAATGTTAAGTCCATGAGACAAGCATATCTATACATTTGTTGTCTTCACGAAAAATGAGAAAATTTAAAGATCATATGTTTAGTCATTTTTTTTCCAGTTTTTTCATCTATGCATAAGCTTCAAAGGAACCATATAATTTGAGATGAAAACAAGACTTCAATCATGGAACATAAACCGACATGTTATACCATATATGTTACATAGAAACGACAAATAACAAATGGGGAAGTTCCAAAATCCCCATATTAACATTTGTCTTTGATTTTAAAAAAAGAGATATTATTTTTACTTTAGCAAATTGCAACTAGCTGGCATCAAGTCCCTAATAGATATAGACACGGGAAAAGAAAATATAGGCTAACAAGATAAGGTCATGGAAACAAAAAAAGGTTGCAATTTTACCTCAAAAATGTTTGCCTTGCGACGAAAGAGCAATGGCTTCAAACCGCAGAAACCAACGGTCGCCATGTTTTATTGATAATATTGACTGGAAATTAATCCTGGAACAGAAGAAAAGTGATGCTAATGCCAAACAAAAGTGTTCACAAAACATGTATATAATCAATCAAGCTAAAAATGTTCGTTTAGAAGAGAAAACAAAAAAGATATCTAAAAAATGATTCTGTAGAACAAATAACGAGAGAAATTAATGTTCAAACCTTTGAAAAATGATTATCCAAATTAATTGGGTTGGTGATAGAAAATTTGAGATATGCATGCACGTAAACATGCATGCAATTATGGGTTATCGTAATGTCTGACGATGCGGAAACCAATATGAGAATTACAATGGAACTTTCTCAAAAGAGAGAGCCAAAAGAAAACCGAAAGAGGAAGGAATATAAAGGCTCCTTCCCCCTCCTGTCTTGCTGATTAGTTTGAGTCGTTTCGATATGGTTTAGTGTTTATGCTTTATGCTTTGTGTCTTCATCATCAATGGCTAACTGAATATTGCAGGAAAGTTGATATGCTGGGTTGGAATATGTCTAAAAATAAGAGAATGTTAAACTTAAACAGCTTCAATTCCTTCCCTTCTAGATAAGGTGCCACATTAGTGGAATTATTAACATATGGCTTTGGACTTTCTATATTTAAGTATCCTTTCTTTTGATTCTAATCTCATGTGTTTCATTAAATAATTACCCCCGATAGTATTTCTGAAGTTGGTGAATAGAATGATTTCTTAGTCATTTCCTAATTAAGACGTATATATCTTCTTATCTGAATAAAAAATCAATCATAAATAGTTATTTTTGTATTTGAATGTGTAGAGTGTTGACAAATTCGTTCTCGAAAGATGAAAATTTAAATTTTAGTCCCCTAAAAGTAAAAAAAAAAATGCGACAAATTCATTCATCCGTTAATTTCTGTTACCGTTATTGAAGGAACCTATGTGGCACAGATGGACGAAAATGTCACAAAAATGATTGTCAACATGATTTTTGAATAAATTAGACCAGAATGTCAGTAAGTTAACATTAGATCAAAATATTAGTAAGTTATCATTAAATCAAAATGTCAGTAATTTTCTATTTGATCAAAATATTAATTATTTTTTTAACCAAAATGCCAGTACATTTTTATTGAACCAAAATATCAATAAATTACCAGTAGACCAACATATCATTAATTTTTTATTTAACCAAAATGTTAATAATTTTTTATTGGACCGAAATGTTAGTACGTTTTCATTAGACTAAAAAAATAGGAAAGTATGCATAAATTAGAACAAACATAATAATAATTATAAATTGTATGTTGGTATGAAATTCCTAATGTCATGGTACTTTATCCAATATATGAGACTCAAACAAAAATGCATAACCACTAAGTTAATCCTTACAAAAAATGAGACTCAACTTGATTTTGTTATTACCTATTGTTGTCACAATAGAAATTTTACAAAATAAACATTCTACCAATGTACAAAAATAAGCAATGTACCAATCATTACAAATTTATCCAAATTATAATAATTAGTCATAATTTGCTATAAATAAAAGACAAACATATCTCATATTTCACTTCTTCAAATTTTGACGACGCGCGGGGCAACCCTGGTGTAAGTATAAAACATATGTAATTCGATTGGTTCATCCTATGAGATGGTACATCTGGAAATATAATTCGAATTGGTGTTGAAGGCCTAACTAAAGGTGGTCTGAACACAGTTGACAGTGGTGGAGGTATGAAGCTTGTTTCCTATAATAATTATAAATAGTAACTAGTAGTGCATAACATAATTTAACAATAACTAATCAGTTATATGTAAAAGTCACTCAGCACTAGGAGTTGAAGCACATTAAGTGATAGTTGGAGTTGGAACACTTTCAATATAAGGAGTTGGAGTACTTTCAAAATTAGCGGTAGGTTGTTCAACTTGTGGAGCAAATTGAGAAGCAGTTAATCTCATCCTACAAATATGTAACATCTAACATAAATAACATGTAAACAACAATAAAAATAATTAATCAAATTTTAAAAATATGTTATTGGTGTTGTGATGGTTGCATTTGAGTTACAATGTTTGTTAAAGTAATTATACTTATTAATCAATATTATTCTTATTATTATGTTTGATTTAACTTATACTTATTTTTCCTATAACGATAAAAAATGAAGATTAAATTATAGTTTACCCTTAAATAAAATAATATTTATGATTTGACAAATTAGTCCAATGGAAACCACTGTCATTTTGGTTAAAAAAAACTAACATCTTGTTCCAATAAAACATTACTAAGAATTTGGTCCAATGATAACTTAGTGACATTTTAGCCCATTGAAATGTATTGACATTTTGGTTCAAAAAACATTAATGACATTTTGGTTCAATAAAAAATTATTAACATTTTGATTCAATGGTAATTTAATAACTTTTTGGTCCAATGATAACTTATTGACATTTTGGTCAAATCTATTCAACAGTTATGTTGACAATTATTTTGGTGACATTTTATTTTTATCCATTTGTAACATATATGTTCTTTTATAACGGTAAAAAAACAGAAATTAACAGATGAATAAATTTGTCATACTTTTTTCACTTTTGGAAACTAAATATCGAATTATCATCTTTTAGAAATGAATTTGTCAGCACTCTACACATTCAAAGATGAAAATGACTATTTACCCATAAATCAATTATTATCTTTCTTTTTTATCCAAAATCAAATCAATATATCATTATTTTAAAAATAAAATAATTGTCTAATACAAAGATTTATATAATTAATTATTATAAAATAATTATGAGTTAATTTATTACATTTATTCTTTTTTTAAAGTAATTTTTGTTGAAGACATAGTTGTACATTAAATATGAATAGATGGACATTTCTTCCATGAGAGACTTAAATGTTAGCTCCCCATATAGAATATTAGTTCCTTCAATTGGACTAAACACCGTTGA
This sequence comes from Glycine max, assembly GCF_000004515.6. Lineage (NCBI taxonomy): Eukaryota > Viridiplantae > Streptophyta > Magnoliopsida > Fabales > Fabaceae > Glycine > Glycine max. Next base: position 29,073,248 of record NC_038249.2, read on the forward strand.
CAGCATGCATTGATTAGTACTGTACACCTTATGTTAGCACGCCTGCATGCATGTGTCTATGTGCTTCTTACCTCTGCTTTGGCCAATTAGTCATTCTAGTAATAAATTTTGTTAACATATTTAAAAGGCTTTACAATAAAGTAAGATTTGTATTCAGGTAAAAAAGAAAAAAAGAAAAAATCAACCCCTTCAGATCATGTAGATACCCTTCACAAATGAGAGGGATAACCTATTCACCATGTTCTCCTTTGCTAATTAATTTAATCCTCCAAATTTAGATGATCAATCTCATCCATATGCCAAAGCCAATAGAAATTTTTGACATGTGTTTTTCAAGCATTCTAGGTGATTAACATTGATATTAAGCTTGAGCATTCTATTTTTGCCATTAATCAATACTTTATTGATTATAACAGTTTTATTGATTCAAAGTATGTCCTTATATCATGATATGCCTTGTGCATCTATAAATACGCATGTACTATCAAGTCTATTTGCAATTAAGCCAAGAAATCCAAGTGTGTTTCTTGATTTTTGAGTATTCTCTCTCCTCTGTCTGAGTGTCCTATCTATTATTTGCAGGCCATGTGCGTATGTATAATTTGAAAGAAATTTTTTTGGCTATATCTCAAACCGTTGTTTTTGTATAAGACAAACGCTGGGCTTTCCCGTATTTTTACTAAGTTTACCCCTAACTTTTTCAAAAATAAATCGACAAAGTTATCCCTAATTTTTCAGTTTTCCTTCTTATTTATTTCACTTCTAAACTTGTGGAAAAGTTTATCCAATCAAACTTTAAGAGAACATTAAAATGTTAAATTATATTATATAGGAGGAATCGATAAAATTCCTCACAAAACAATTCTAAAAGAGTTATTTCTTATCCTTAATTTTTTTTCTTTTACTCTAATAATGATCAAAGATACCTCACTCATTTCACTCATTAGAGCGGTATATACATTATAAGAAAATAAAGTTTGATAATGGAAGACAAGTCTTTTAAACTTATTATTTGAGTAACATGATCCCTTCTAGCCATATAAAGCTTTCTTATATGTAAAAACTATTGTTGGGGTTTTTTTTATATTTATTTTGAATTCTATTGTTGGATTTTGTAATGTAAATAATACAGAATATTAGATAGGACACTCAGACAGAGATATTGAGATGTTAAAAAAAATTACATATTAATGCAACAGTGAAGCATTTCATGAAGCCTTAAACAATAATGGTTAGAACACATGAAAGAAGGTTTCGTCCCATTATTGCTAAAGAAGTTCTTTCGTTGTACACAAGGAATAATTCTCAATCATTATGTAAAAATTTATTCACGTTTTTATTTTTCTTCAAACATCTAAATTCAACTAAGAAAACAGTATATAATACTTTTTGGTTGAAAAACAAACATGATATAATTATTAATTTCTGACTAACAATATTGCTACTTTACAAGTTTTTTGGTTGAGCACGCTAGCGGGGACAATCTCACGGTGTCTATTTTCTTCATTCAGAAAATTCGATTTTAATGGTTTTTTTTTTACTTGAAAATAATCAGGTCATTTCATTCATAATCAACTGAAAAATACAATGAGGAATGCGGTAATGGTAATTGGTAACTGGAGATGTTTTGATAATCTTAAAAGAATCTAAGTTCCTCACCACTTGAAACTAACTTGACGAAATTTTATATATAATATTTTTATTATGTTAATTAGTGTAATAATTAAAATAAATATTATTACAAAAAAATACAAATTCTAATATAAAAAAATTCTATCATCTATCATTATCAATATCTTAATTTATAATACTAAATTAATAAAATAAATAGTATAATCATTAAATTAAGAATCTAATATATAAATATCCAAAACATAGTATTTCCGTTGGTTTCCTGTGTCATTGCCAAAGTTATCGGTAAGTTTTTCATGGGATATGTAATTTGGATGTTGTCTCTGCCATTTCATTCATACCGGACAATTTTATAATCAAAATATTATAAATAAAATATATCAAAGTATTATTATATGGAGAGAAAAAATTAAAATGGCATGAAGAAAAAATTTAGTAAAATAATAAAATATTGATTTATTTAAAAAAGATAAACATGAAACTTGATAGATACATTAAGAACAAAAAAAATATAAAAAAATTAAAAATTAGTACTTCAAAAAACGTTAGTAATATTTTTAAAAATACTAAAAATTATTTATCAAATAATTAAATGAATTTTTCAACTAAAAAAAAAATAAAAGTAAAGAAAGAAACGTGGTATGTTTTTATTGTTTATTAGAGACCTAATTAAAGCTTTTATCTTCTTTGGTTCCATTCATGCATTAATTGCACCCTTTGGAATTTTCTTTTAACGGAAAAACTAGTTGATGTGTGTCTGATTGGTTTTGCAATTACTTTATCATGCATGCATAACTATACAAAATTAACAAGTTACATCAATCAAGATCCCCCGCGTTTAGGAAGACTCGGTGTCGGCTAGTAATTAAGAATACAGACTCGTCCATGATGCATGAGTAAGGTGCCACTCTCATGAGAAAAGTAGTATATATTCAATTTGAAAGCCTTAACTATGTTCACCACCTTTATTTTAGAATATTCTATCACTGTACAAAAGAATTTATAGTTTATTTCATGATAAAAAAAAAATGTATAGTTTATTTTAACATCAACGTCTTTCTGTTATCTTTTCGGGTATGATCCATTCATTCCCTTTTGAAGGATCTCACTTAAAAGAATTGTTTTTGGAAAAACTTCATAGATCGGAAACTAAATAGGTTATGCTAAGATGTATGTAGCTCGGTTTGAGACAGGAATAACAATGAATAGGATCGGACACGAATAAAATGTATAAGTTCAAAGAATTTATTTCTTGATTATATCAGATCACTTTTTTTTTAATCTTTATTTGCATATTTAATTTTACTAATTACTTACCTCTTTTAATCTATGTTTTTCATATTTATTTTTAAATTAAAATTAATATTTTAAATAATAAAATAATTAAAAATAACTTTATATTGTATTATAAATTATTTATCTTAAACTTAAAATATAACTTATTTTTAAAAATATTTATTGATTGTACGTAATTTTTAATTACAAATATAATTTATATACATTCAAAAAAATTTATTTATAATATATTTTAATTATATAAAAATAAACATTAATCACACTAAAATACTAGTTTTCTCTTACGTGTGCATTCGTCACACTAAATTACATGTGCATTCGTCACACTAAAATACTAGTTTTCTCTTACTTTCTCGTGTTTTAGTTTCTGATGAATTCTAACAACTAGACTGTTTCAACCGTCGCTTGTCAATTTCAAGTTAAGAAGTCAAACATGGCAATTTTTTGAGATCGTCGAGACCTATTCCAATTCGATATATGCACATATGACAACGCACATATAACAAGCCAAAATGGAATGTTCACTGCTAGAGAATCTTCTTTCTATATCAGTTATTTAAGGGTTATTTATATGGGTCTACGACTATCGTCATAGCCGGTATCATTAAAAGATGTCTCCTATTCTACAATGGTGGTAAAAATCATATTAGAATACATAATATTTTACGTTGGTACCTCCGAATAACTGCCTTAAGTAACTCTACATTTTACGTCTATCTTTTACGCGTGATCGATGTAGAATGTAACATATTCTAAAGTGATCATGTGTCAATGACCTTCGTAAAATGTGTTATAAAAACATCATTTTTTTTAGTAGTTGTTTTCTCTTAAAAAAATAGGGAGAAGGAAGCAACAAAGTCTAAAAAACATTAGATATATGGTGTGTCACCACAAAGCTGGAGTATGTTTTACAACAAGATGACAAATTTGTTCTTACTCATTGTTTCTTATTTTCCTTTCGGAACAAGAAATTCCTAAAATCAACAGCACAAATATTATGAGTTGGAAACCTTTATATTTTTGTTAGCATGTCTCCAGCAAAAAAAAACAATAAGAAAAGAATTGCATTTTAGACCTTATAAAGCATTATCCTTGCTCAAACATGTTTATTATCCCATCCAAAGGTATTGTTAGAATCTGCAGCCCCAAGGGTCTGTCCATTAACCTTAATGTAGTTTAGGTACATTGGGTTCTTAGTAGCCTTGTGAAGCCAAGTATGCAGCACCCCACAACAGCTCATCCTGACATATTTACAAAAGCATCATTAACAAAACACTTCTTGCTTTACCTTATACTTCACACATCAAAACCTATGCAACTTAAAAAAGAATTACAACCTTACCTCATAACCAGAGTAAGAACAATAGAAGGGGCACACAACAGGCTTCAAGCCATTGCTGTAGGGTCCCCTATATTTATCGGCAAACTGGAAAACCTATACCCATAAATTATAATATCAGATTATAAGCATTAGTTGAAAGAACTCCATTTACATCCAAAAATACTGTTTTCATCTCAAATCAAATGCTTACACGGATAGCCCTCCTAACCAAAGTTCAAGAGTAGGTGGGATCAACTTTTTTAAAAATCATAGAAGCAGCTGCAAGAGCAGCAGCAGTTTCAGCAGCAATGCGAATTCGAGCTTGCCATGACAACGGAGGGGTGTTATTCTTGCAGGCAAGATGATCTTCAAGGCTTCCATTCGAGCTTGTCATGTTTGATCTATAAAATTCCAGCTCAGCTTCCAAATCTTGTATCTCTTTTTCCTTTTCTGTGAGTAGACCATTCACTTTCTCCAATTCATCATTATCATATTCTGCTTGCTTCTCCATCATTCTAAAATATTGAAGAGCCTCCATCTCCAGTGCTGCCTTCTCCTCCTGTAACCTTGTAATAATAGACATTGCTTCATTTGTAGCAACAGCAGAAGCGTTTCTTTCTTCCTCCACTTCCTTCTGTAAAGAATCATTGCATTTCTTGTAATACTCAATTCGTCTCCTTAGTCTATCATCATTAGACTCTCGTTGAATTTCAGAAATATTGCTTTCATCCAGAGAATCAAGACCAGATTCCACTGAGGATGACTTTCGAAATATCTGAACTTTGTTTAAACTAGAAGCCTCAGCATCTACCTTAGGTGAGTGAACATGATTTACGGGAATACTTGATGATGTATTAGACCCATTAGGAGAAGATTTGTCTCATGTTGATTGCTCCTGTTCTTCCTTGACATTATTAACTTCCTCAGTGGTTGGCTTCTCTTTGATAAAACCAGTTTCTTCTCTTTCCTTAGTGGTTACAGAGGACATATTGATGTTACTTGAATTCTCTTCTTTAGGATTTATAGGAGCAGAATCACATACCACCGGATGAGTGTTTGTTGATGTTGTTTCCTCTGTACCAATCTTCTGTAAAACTTCCCCCATCCTTTTCAGATACCATTCCAGTATCTCTTGGTTGTGCAACATTTGCAGCTTATGTACAGAAAATACCTTGTTTGTGTCTTCTTTGGGTACTACTCTAATAATAGTCAACTTTCTGTTTTATTAAAAAAAATGTGGATTCTTTATTAGACCCCAAGAGTGTTATTCAATGATTTGAGATAATGTGAAAAATAAGTATATAAGCACCAGTGTGCAAGTATGATGACCATAAATCATTAACAAAAAAAAATAGTAAAATGGATGCCTCGAGATTATGCAAGAGTACACTCCTTTTTGCATTCAAATTATTTTACACACTACACTCCTTTTTATCTCTTTAATTTTTCCTTACACATATTTTTTTCTTTTCTTTTTTTATCTTGTTCTTAATTTCTACCAGGGCTGTACACACTCTTTGGAGTGTCAAACAATTATTTATTATATAAGGTCTTATTTTGGGCTGTATATACTCTAGTATAAAGTGTATGCTTAAGGGATAATAGATGTGGTGCTAAAAATATTAATATAATTTAGTGTTAAGTCACTCTTCACACTTTAATTATTGAAGCAAATTTCCTGTTTTGAGCAGTGTCCACTATAAACCTTTATAAATATTTTCTTTTCTCTTGGATTTCAGCAAAATTTCAGATCTAGTTTTGAAGTGTACTGGCCTAAAATTCTGAGTTACAAAAAATGAAAGTTATACATTGACATGAGTTCTACCTTTGTAAAAAAACCTTTATACTAGATTCTATTCTACCTATTTTCCACCTAGTGAAAGTTCTATCGCTTTTTAGGGTTGTCTAAAATATTTTATTAGACCTTTGTAGCTGTGATATATCTAGAGAACATGTTTACGTCACTCTTAAGTGTAGACATTTTTTTTCCTCTTATAATTTCCCTACTGAAACTAACCACTTTTGTGTTCTTAGTCTTATGTCTGAATATATCTTTGCCGTAAATAAATAAATAATTTAAAGAATACCTTTGTATGAAGCTAGAAAAGTTATAGGCATCTCTTTGAATGCTGCCTGTGAGCTCATTGGACGCCCTAATTTGTCCATCAAACGCAAACTATTCTAATTAAATTACGGGAAATCTTGATTGGAACTTATTTTACAGAAATTTCTACAAAGACAAAACAATTTATGCAACTTATTGTATCAACCCCACAATTTAGTTGGTTACGCTAGGCCAAGTACTTAACAATGAAATATTAAAGTCCACATGAGAGTTCTTGAATGTGATCCAGATTCAATTAGTGCGATGGTTAAAATTTGTTTTATATAAGAAAATTAAAACATGAGCAAGTTTCTGCCAGTAGGTAGAAAATCAGCATTATAAAAAGTAATCTATCTGACCTGTTAGACATTAAATTGTCTTTGTTACATGAAATACAAATGCCTATAATCAGTGGCACATCAGTAATCTGCTAGGCCAATCTAAGTACATTTCATTTGTTGAAGTTACCATCCTATTATTAATGATTGGAAGAGAAATTAAATAAGAAAAAAGAAAGTAAACAGAATTGCTGCTGCTGTAATAAGAAAGTGAACAAAATAAAGATTGAATACTTGCATGTTGAGTTAGCTCCTTAATTTTTTTCTTGTACTTATAAGTGAACAGCCAGTACAAGGGTTTAGTGTACTTAATCAGATTGAATATTTATTTTGTCCACCGCTGGATATCGATCCATGATGTTTAAAAACGTTCTGACAAAGTCATCGTTAAGTTTTGAGTGCATGGACTCCGAAGTGCTAACCTATATAATTATTATTTGGTTAGAATACAAAATATGTAGCTAACAATATATCATAGTGGTTCATAAATTCAATTCACTCTGTGACAATATATCATAGAACTATGGCCTCTCGCAGGGTAAGATATGATCAAGCCTAGAACACAGCAAGCAAGGCATTTGCAGTTGGCAATAGCTCACAAACTTGGTGAGCATATATGATACCAAGGCATCGAGTAGCAGCAGAAATATCAAAAGCTATGTCCAGAATTAATCTTTGTCCCAACAGATTTCAAAAAGTATACTTACTACAGTGATTTGACCAAAAAAGGTATTCTTGCTGTTTGTTATTGATTTTGTATTGCAACTTTTCCTTTTAATTACTGACGTTAGCTTAATATAAACTTATTATTGTTATTTTTTGGGACGTATGATCCCAATTTCATTGCTGGTAGCCTGGATCATCATGCTTGAACCAATGGGACCCTGGTAGGAGTTTTATGGCTGCACAAGTTCTGCACATTTTAACTAAATTAATTTTACTCTTAAACATACTTTTGGACTCTTCGTTGAAAATTTAAACATATTTTTTATATAAATCATATGTATTTTTAATTAGACACAATTCCGCTCAATTCAAATAAAATTACTATAAACAATTAAAAATTTCTCAATTCAATTAAAATTACTCTAAACAATTAAAAATTTCTCCAAATACTTGAATTCAAAAACACTAGTTAACATGAAAAAGCTCCACAGTTGGTCGTAATTCAAGTAGATATAATCCTTAAAAAGAAACTAGCTTTAATCCTTATTAGTTATTCCTATAGAAGAGACACATGTGAGATGAATGTTTCGTTAGACGCGCGCGCTTTATTGTGATTTTTGGTAGTGCTTCTCTTTCATATATTATATGGGCAACAAATAATAATACACTATATCATACCATCAATGTGCGGGCAAACAATTTAAAATAGATCATTTTTTTTAAATGAGATAAATTTTAAATAAATATTTAAAAAAGAATAAATCATAAGATATCCTAAGATTTCATAGGTCAAAGTTATAAATCATTTTGATTTTTATTTTTTTAATTTTTACTGAAGTCGAAAAAATTACGACTTCTTAAATTGTTTTTTAAAAATTTACTTTCAAGTCATAAATGACTTATGACTTTAAAGTCAAAAATAATTTTATTTAAATTAATAATTTTAATTTTTGTTTTATTTAATATCTTTATATTTTATGTTATATTATTTAATTATTTTTTATATTTTGATATATTATTCTTATTTAATATTTTTATATTTTTTAATATTATTTTTTTCTTTTTTATATTTTATTTAATTTTTTCTATATTGTTTCCCTAATGTTAAGTACTTTTTATCTAACTGTAATACATTCCAATGAGCCTGACTTTAAAGTCAAAGTGGCACTTATAATCACAACTTTGTTTCAACCCTAATGCATTAATCCGAGGTTGTGTAAACTTAAAAAGATATAAATATATTGTATGTTTCAACTCTTATTATAATTATACAAACTAATATTTATAAACAATAATTCTTAATCATCCATAATTTTTCAAATAATTTTCATAAACTTTTGATCATTATTTTACTTTCGATAATTTTTATCTTCGATCTTTGCGCTTGATAACTTATATTTTTAATTTCCATTATTGATATTTTTTATTGTTTTGATGTTTTTTAAATTTTTATTTCTTCTAATACCATAAAATTAATAAAAAACTATATTTTTAAAAATAATATACTAATTTTCAATATTTTATTTTTAATAGTATTTTTCGACGATTCCGTGCTAAAGCACGCGGTATTTTATTGTAATTTTTGCATATAGCTTCTCCTTTATAAATTCTATGGGCAACAAATAATAATACTGGTATATCATACCATCAATGCGCTTATATTTATAAACAAAAAATCAATGAGCTTCTAAGTCAACCGGCTTTAGGTCATGTCATCAATAATATTGAAGTGTGATTGGTATTCGAGATCATAAAATGCTTCGCTAATTACATATAAAAAAAATGCCTCATATTTTTATCACGTAAATTTTAACTATTTAGTATGTGGATTTTAATTTCATCACTCGATAGTGATTATATAATTTTAAATTTTATCATTATTTTTTAAAAATTTCTTGAGATTATTATCTATCATATTTACTATCTCAGATTTTTTTTTTATATAAAAAAAAGTTGTATAGTATATGTTATACTAAACTTTATTGCTTATAAAAAGGATAGGAAGGAATATTATTTTCTATCTATTACTTCAATATTTATTTAAAAACAACGCAAAAATTTATATAATTATTTTTATATATTAACTTTTTTATTTATTTAACCGTTAAATTAAAAAAATTATCAAGTTAATCATGTTTATAATTTTCTATAAAATTTTATTAGAAACTTTATTAAATAATTTGAATTTAATATATAATATACTTTTAAAATTATACAAGCAAATATTATAGGAGTCTTTTTTTTGTCACTGATGTTTAATTTCCATAACGAAACCTGAATAATTACCTATAATGTAATTTTCTCTCTCAATAATGGCTTTTTTAATCTACAAAAGATTAAACTCGATTTTATTTAAAGAGATCTAATCTAGTTTTATTAAGATCAACTGTATGGTTTAGGGATTAGGAGTTTGACTATTAGATTACGTAACTATTAATGTTTGATTTGTTTAAAATTTCATGTGCATGATCGTTAAATAAAATTAAAATATTTAATGATTGAATTAGCAAATTTAATATATAATTTTTTTATCTTGAAAGTAAGGGGGCTTGATTAAATTGATATAATAACTGATAAGTACTAATGAATTATGAAAAGGAAAAGTTAACCAAATGATTGAACATCATCGTTAATATTAATATGTTAATTAAAGTTAAGATTTATTTGAGTATTATTGAATTTTTGATTTTTTTTTAAAAATAATTATTAGTCAAATTTTATTTATTTTTGGATTGAATTCTAAATTAATTATGATTTTTTTCTTGATAAATTGAAGGATTAGAGAAAAAAATAATATAAAAAGCTTAATAAAAACTTATTGAAAGCACAATATGTCGCAGTCAAAAGAAAAGGGCAAAATATTTTTTACTAGCAACATGGACGGCTACGTCATCACATGTTATTTTTGCGAAATACTTCTTCCCTTTCTCTGTTCATTTTTTCACCTTCTTTGCGCATTACAACTTTTGCAAGTGCTTGAATTTGTTACTAAATTTTTTCGTTTCCTAAATTCTACCGCTGGAATTGATTCAGTTTTCAATAATATTTGGCTTTTGAATTCTATGCCTTCTCTTCAATTTGTGGGTCTTTGTTTTCTAGAAAATGTGTATAACGTCGCGGTTGTTAATAAATTACATGTTAGTGGCAGACATTTCATTTTTCTGATTTTTTCTCTCTTAATTTGTTGTCAGTCCAAATTCTCATGCATATTGACCTTTGAATCTTGCAGGTCACTCTAATTATAAATAATTAAGCCGTTCAATGATAAAGAAAAATAAAATAAAAACTATAGTTATGTTCCTATAAATCGATGATAAATATTTTTATGTACCTTTATATTTATTAATTATAATTTTTATATTTAAGACTTTATCTTTGTTGTTATAGATTTTAGGAATGATATTTAAGTTTGTCAGAAAAGTAGAATAGTAATATGTAGTACTTACGATTTACTTTTTTTCATTACCATGGGTTTTAATAAACTAGCATATAAGCATCAACCTTGTAAGTTCTAACCGATCAAATTAACTTATAAGCAAGTTAAAAGAACTTATAAATTCCTACTTTTATCATCCTAATCATCACTTGCAAGTAATATAAAATAGATTTAATACATCAGTCGGTCTTTGAATTAAAAACTTTTAATTAGGTTTCTAAACTTTAAAAATTGATCATTGGATTCTAGATCTTCTAAAAATTTTATAGTTAGGTGTTCTTGAAATAGCTTAGGAACTTCCTGATGTATTAACCTATAAAAAAAATACCATATAAATGATCGTATATCACCATATAAAAAACGTAATAATTTTAATAAGCATTAGTTAATATTAAGCTAGATACAATTTCACTCTTTTTATTTTTCTTTTCATTTTGGTCTCTTTAGTTCATTAAAGTATATTTGATACACCAAATTAATTATTTCGTTAGTTTTTTTTTTTACCATAATGTGTTGCCCATGCATATAAATAGACATTTTTACATCGATTGTTAATACAGTCAACATAAAAATATTTATTTACATAACTTTTGTCAATTAAATTAATGAAATTGATGGAAATAATATGATTGTAGTGTTTTTAAATGATTGAATGATGTAATTAAACTATTTAATAATTTAGGGATTTAATTGAAGTGTTTTTAAATAATTTGAAGATATTATTGAATTTTTTAATAATTGAGAGACTTAATTAAACTTTTAATTATAATTAAGTGACCAATTGTATAATTAAATCAAATATATATAAATTATAGAATTAAAAAAAACTTTAACGTCAAGTTAATGTTTGGAAGAGAAGATAAAATGTATATATTTATAAAAAAAATTATCTTAAGTTTGTTAAACTCTCATAAAACAAAATTCTTATTTATTAATAATGGTGTTTCTTGCGTGATAAGGCTTGAATGATACCTTTGCGATAAATGATAAATCTCTTGATATGAGAAACCTATTGGATTCATAATCCCATACTTTTCACCTATGAAACAAACATGAGGAAGATTCTCAAATCATGAAAAATACTACTAAGTTGTGTTTATCTAATTAGTCATGCTAACAAAAATATATTAGCACATTTTCACTCTCAGACGATTGAAAGCATGATCCAAGCTTTTTATATAAGATAATGAGACGAGTTCAGGTCCTGGCTCTAGAATTGTTATGTCTTAACCTATGAGGAATATTGTTGAAACTCCGCATATTCCTGTTGAACAAACTACTTTTGTCACACTACTCTCGTTTAGCTAGGGTGCTAAACAAGGAATTTGTTTTTTCATCAGAGAAGTTAAAGTGAATATATTGAACAGAATTTCAGTTTCAGTAAACTTTGCCACACGTCACAAATGAGACACGTAATTGAGTAAGTGGCACTTGTTGAGGGTATTAAGTAATTTGAGTTATTAGAAGTTTAAATGGCGATGGCTTCTTCAGTTCACATTGAGCAAAGATATGGACAAGAAGGAAACATCACAATCAAAACGGCATATATTCTTTGCTTTATACAACTACTTTTGGAACTAATGTGCAAGTTGGAACTGGCAGAAGAGAGATTCAAAAGGGACATAGATCGTTGAGACCTTAACTTACGTATGATTCAATGTCAGAGGAAATGGCAAGTGAGAGGTTTTACTCTGTATCCCAGAGGTTGCAGTCAGATGAAGCAAAGCAAGATATCTATTTGAAAGTTAACAAACCTCTTACCCTCAGGGTAGATTTCTCCATTTAATTTTGATAGTTGTTTCATGTCTTGGGAGTTCTTAATAAATTGTAACTAGCACATGTTATGATTTTTTTTTAAGTTGAATTTTTACTCTTCCATCCTAATGATTGGTATGAAAATTTTCTTTTGTTCAGAGTTCAAACTCCATATAATTCATGAATATCTTTTCAACTAAATAGTCTATGCACTTTACATGTCATCTAGTTACGAATGGTCATATATGGTATGCTTGTTGATTTTTGCTTAAAATATACCAACTGATGATTTAAATCACACAATTCCAAAGGATACAGTTACATAATTTGAATCTTTTACTTGATATTGAAATTCGGAGCAGAAAGTATGTTACCATGAAGTTGATCAAAATACTTGTTTGTATGATAAACAATATGGGTCTAAAGGCAGGGTGGGGTCTCTTCTTTGTCTGATTTCTTGCATGGGAAGTTTTTTTTATTGATGAATTAAGCATGTTCTCGTGTACTTCATTTGGATGGTATTGGTTTATGCAAAAATTATCCTTTTTGATAATCAATCTAATGATGAACATGGGAAGCAAATGTTTCTTTACAGTACAACACTTCATATTCTACTCCATTGGTCTTTGTTGCAGTTTGAAGATGTTGTGCATAAAATAAAAATTAGCAAAGGGAAAGGCTTGTTATGCTACAACAAAGAGGTAAGTTCTGAGGAGACACTGGTCTTGAAAGGGATCAGTGGTGTTATTTTTCCAGGTGAATTGTTAGTCATTTTAGGCCCTTCTGGTTGTGGCAAAACAACTCTGTTAGCTGCTTTGGGAGGCCGGCTAAATCACAGTATCACTAGAGGAAGCATAACCTACAATGGCAAACCCCTCTCAAAATCAGTGAAGCAAAACCTGGGATTTGTTTCTCAACAAGATGTCTTCTATCCTCACCTATCAGTCAGTGAGACACTCATCTTTTCGGCTCTTCTTCGCTTGCCAAATAGCGTATCTAAAGAAGAGAAAATCTTAAAAGCTCAGGCAATTATGAATGAACTTGACCTGACTCATTGTAAGGACACTATAATGGGAGGGCCACTCCTAAGGGGAGTTTCGGGTGGAGAATGGAAAAGGGTTAGCATAGGTCAACAACTTTTAACTAATCCAAGTCTCTTGCTTGTTGATGAGCCTACTTCAGGTCTTGACTCTACAACTGCTAGAAGAATTGTGCTAACTCTATGTGAGTTAGCTAAAGATGGAAGGACTGTCATAATGACTATTCACCAGCCTTCCAGCAAACTTTTTTACATGTTCCAGAAGATTTTACTGCTATCAGATGGTAGAAGCCTGTACTTTGGGAAGGGAGAAAATGTTATGAATTACTTCTCCAGTATCGGTTATACTCCATCCGTAGCTATGAATCCAACTGATTTCTTACTTGATCTTGCAAATGGTACGCAATGTTGCAAACATTAACCTTTCAAACATGCCTAGGAAGTAGCATCCTGCTTGGTTACATAAGACTAGGGTCCTCACTCTTTACATTCAAATATTTCACGCCACTGCAACATCATAATCATGTATATCAATATCAATGTAAGCATTTAAAGACCAACTTTTAAATAAACAATAATATGAAATTAAGTATGATCTATTTTTAGAACTGAAGCTTTTCAAGTCATACTGGATCAAAGACTTCTGCATATAGTTGATATCTTTGAGAAAAATAAAAAATAAAGCTAAGTCAAAACGGCATGTTTTTACTTTTGTTGAAATAGTTTTTGCATCATTCTAATATAAGCTAATGCACCAGCTAGAAGATTTGCTCCTTGTTTCTCTTTTAGATTTCCACCATCATTAGTCTATTCATTAATTAGAAATCATCTTACAACATTTTAGGTATTTATTCTGAAAATTTGGAAGAGGATACAAATGCTACAAAACAGGTGTTACTATCTGCTTTTGAGAGTAACCTTGCAAGCCAAGTGAAGATGGAACTTCAAATTTCCAGGGATTCAATCCATCACAATTCAGAAGATGAGATATTCGGTCAACATTGCACAACTTGGTGGCAGCAGTTTACTATATTACTAAGAAGGGGTTTCAAAGAAAGAAAGTATGAGCAATTTTCACCCCACAAAATCTGTCATGTTTTCGTCTTGTCATTCTTTGCAGGCTCTCTCTGGTGGCAGTCTGGAGCTGATCAAATGCATGACCAGGTATTTATATGATATAGTAGTATAGTACTTTGGCATAATAAAATCCAATACATTTTCTGATTATTGTTTCTTCTGCTTTGTAGGTAGCACTACTTTTCTACTATACACAATTTTGTGGATTCTTCCCTATGGTCCAGTCTATTTTTACATTTCCTCGTGATCGCGAAATGATAATAAAGGAAAGGTCCTTCTACATGTATAGACTCTCATCTTACATCATAGCAAGTAATCTTGATGACCTTCCATTGCAGCTAGCCTTGCCAACCCTTCTTGTCACTGTTACTTATTGGATGGGAGGGCTAAAAGCCAAAGCTTCAATTTTCTTTCGTACTCTAGCTGTTGCTCTTCTCTATTCTTTGGTATCACAAGGTTTTGGCCTTGCTATTGGAGCATTGCTGATAAATAATCAAAAAGTAGCTATTACAGTTGGAACTGTGGTCATGACATTGTTTCTTCTAGTTAATGGCTTCTTTGTTCGAAATACGCCAGCATTTGTGTCCTGGATAAAGTACCTATCTCATGGCTATTATTCCTATAAGCTCTTGCTAGGATCACAGTTTAACGGTTATGACACTTACCATTGTGGTCAAAATGTCACCTGCTCAGCTGTGAACTATCCTACAATTAAGCATGTGGGCATTGACAAGCAAGGTTTATCTGTTGCTGCTTTGGTGGCAATGCTTGTAGGCTACAGACTTATTGCCTATTTTGCCCTTAGGATTGGCACTAAACTTAACTAGAGCCCTTCTACTGTAGATGTCAAAATTTCGTTTAATAAGGAAATATTGGTTTGTTAAGGATTATTCTGCTGTTAATCATAACAATATTTTGCTTTTATTGCATTATCTTGTTTTAAGCTGCATTAATATAATCATTGTTAATGCAATTGGAAATGGAATCCAATCTTTCAAATAATTATTGATTGAGGATGCTAGCAATCAAATTGGAAACTGAAATAGTGCATTCTGTGAAGTATTTATCAACAATTACAGTATCACTTCTATTTTTAGACTCAAAATATTAGAAGATGTTTTATGTGTAGTGTGATGATGTATGTTCTGATGAAATAACACCAGCATTACTGTCAGTGGCGGATCCAAGACTCTAAGTTAATGGAGATAAATTATAAAAAATAAAATCAGTAGATTCAATTATATAAATATAGATAAAATAAAATAAAAATATAAAATTTTATTTACAAATTTAATGAATTTTAAAAAATAAGGAGATGCAAGTGCACCCTTGAAATCAACGTAGATCCACCACTGATTACTGTGTCACTGTATGTAGCAGAGCGGTACAAAGTAGAAACTACAAAGGCTGTCTTAGGTGATTTATTATCATTTTGAATTAGTATGTACAACACAACTATTGCTTCTTTGTTTAATAGAAACTCCTCATCTAGATTTTTAGAAGCTTATTTTCATTTATCTTTATTGTTTGGAATCAGAAGAAACTAGTCCAAGTAAAGGGATTCAGCATTTATTAGTCACGAAGATCCTAATCACATTAAGGACAAAATAGTCTCCTCGGATTGTCTACAGCAGAACATGCAATGTTCAACATTTCTAAGGTATGCCAACCCCCAAATGTCTTCTCAGTCAACTAATCTAACAAACTAGTAGTTTGGTTCACCTAAGTTGATGTTGGTCACTTTCTCACCCATATAATTTATGTAGCTATTAATAGTTAAACAGGGGACAACATAATAAAAGCATGCTTTATTGTGGTCAAGTACTAAATGATTAAATACTGTTGGTGTTCGAAGGTATGAGGGAGGGTCATTATAAACAGTCTTATCCTTGCATAGACAAAGAAGATGTTTCCAGATTCAAACCCATAAACATAACCAACCGGTCACCAATGCGCAACTTTATTGCTCTGTTAGGACTCGCGGTCAAAATAATCAAATACTGTTACTCTTCTTTTTTTCTTAGTCCAAGTGTGTTACACTTTCCCAACTAGACAATATAAACTAATTGTTTTTATGTAATTTGGACCACACATAAAACATATATGGTCCCTACCCTACTACATTCAAAAGTAAAAAGACATATTTGGTCCCGGTCCCTACGAAGTTCTAAATCAACAATCGCAACATCCTAGGTCCAATATTGTCTCCAATGGTTCGCATGTGTCCTAACCTTCCAAACTGAGAACGAATCTTGCTACTCGCTCTGCACTCTTCATATTATGACATTTTCTTGAGTTATCTATTGGCCTAAAAAGGGAGAGGGTCTTCTCTTGAGTTATCAAACTGACAAGGCCACAGTAGCACAAAATGAGTGTTCAACAGTTTGATATGGTTTGACTTTATACAAAAAGTCACCGCATAGAAATAATATTATGTGGTTCAGTATAATTTGATTTGAATGTAATGTAAAATCTAAACAAAATTAAACCAATCTTTATTTCCATTTTTCTCTGATTTTTTAAATTTATTTTTGTGTAACTTTTAAAGTTACTTTTATTTAACAACTAATAAAATAAATCGATACAGTGCAAAATTGAATGACCACTTGTGTTCTTATCAGCTTTTGAAAATGAGATTTAAGTGTGGTTCTAGTTAAGGAAAAGAATTGAATTTTATCGGGGCATAGCAAGAAAAACAATGATTTTGAGTTCAAACTCTAGATTATCGACTAAAGTTAGAATAGCCTCATCTTAATTAATTCAAACACTTTGTAAGTATATCAAACATGTAATTTGATTTTAACAATATAGAAACCAAAAATGCAATCAAATTGAAATAAAAAACAATGTGATAATTTCAATTTTTTTGTTTAATATTCGACTTTTCAGTTTCTTTTTTGTTAGTTTGGTGATTTAGAAAAATTTGATATGTCTTGAGCATCCTTATCAACCATCATCGATGTATATAGACATTTATCTATTGATTAAACATGGTGATGCAGTCGATAATGAGTTTTTTTTTTAAATTTGTAGTTTATTTCTAATATTCGAGGGGATGGGGGAAGAAATAGATGGTTTTAAATTTCTTTCTTCTCCTGTTTGTCTGTCCTCAAATATTGGCTGATTTAGATGAGAGGAAAAGTGGTTTATAATTTTTTAACTAAATAAATTAAATTATGGTAAAATTATATTTTGTTTCTTAATTCCTCTATTATTATTTATAAGGATATAATAGTGTATTATCCATATTTTCCTTACAAGTTACATCTCCTTACGAACCAAAAAGAAATGACATTTCCCTTCTCTCTTGTCTTCTCTTGAGTCAAACCAAACAATGGAAGGCCTCTCTTTACTTCTCCCCCCTTTCTTTAGGTTGGCCTTAGGGAGTCCAAAAAAAGTAAAATCAAGTGGTAAAGGATTTTATTGGATGGACTTTTGATGTAATTTAATTTTTATTTTAATTAAAATAATTTTCTAAACTCCCGGATGATGTCGCACCTGTATGTTGTTACTTGTTATACAATGGAATGAATATTTAATGTAAGGTGTTTTAGTTGTAAAGCCATTAAAGAAAAGAAATATATATCTTTAGTAGCATTTTATCTTCAATTTAATCTCTTTAATGGTAGTTTACGTAGGGACAAAATGTTGAGTTTCATATTACATAAATTACCTTTAATGATAATGGATTATTAATTAGCATATATAATGTTGGGACAAGATAAATATTTGATACTTTGGTTTCAAATTTTGAGTTCGTGAGGCGGATTTCTCACCATGTTCATCAGTGAGTTTGTATGGTTTGGATAAATAATCTAAAAAATATATTATTTGGATTTATTATTATTATTATTATTATTATTATTATTATTATTATTATTATTATTATTATTATTATTATTATTATTATTATTGGCATCGAAAAGTCTTTTTAATGCAGTTACATAATTAGAACTTATACTCAATATCTCTCTTAAGTTAAAATTAAAATAATCTTGTATCAATAAATTTATTAATTTACGTGTTTGGCGATTTCGACGTGCAGATTTACATTATAATTTCTCTTTGTCCACAAAACACAAACTAATTATATATTAGTTTTTTTTATGTACCAAAAAGCTTCATTTTCTTTTATTTATTCCTTCCCTTTCTTGGCAAAATTGTTAGTGGCTAGTCCTGCTGAAACGTATTATGATATCAGTGCTATATATAACAGTAACAAACTTTGAGATTTATGTGGCTTGTTTTCATCTAAGGCACATGGATTTGCGCGTTAAGTCAAGCTTTCGCAATCATAACAACTGAATGAGGTTCCAATAGCATCATCTCCGGCCTCTTATAGAGTGTTGAATGTCACGGTTGCCAGAAATAAAGATGCTTTAATAGTTGTTTTATCAACGCGTGAGGAGGGTATAATTATAAATCTTCATTTTATTTCCATATTAAGTAATTCGCACTTTATCTAAAAATTATTCAAATCACAAAAAAGGGAATTGGTTCTACGTCACCGCCATATCATCCTAAAAGATTGATTATTACTCTTATGTGACTTGTATATCAAATAAGATAGTTACCGGCCTTTCTCAGAATTATTCTCCTTTCATGTTCTCCCAAATGATTTGCCATTTATTCCATATACTTAGAAATAATGTAGAAGACATTACTAATGTATCAAGTTTAATTTATCTGGTTTTAGTTCATATGTCCATGCAGTGGCGGAGCCAGAAAAATTATAAAACCTGGGCAAAAATTTAAAGAAACCGCAAGTTTGAATGGTTATATGTAAGGATAGCATAAGAAATAGGAATTAATCGTAAATAATACAAGAATTTGGTCCTACGTCTATAGGGTAAAACCAATTTAAATTAAACTCAGAAAAAGGCCTCTTGCAACTCTTAGAATTCAATGAATCCCTTTGGTTAAACTTTCTTAACAAAATAATTATTCATTGTAATTTTTTTATGTTTGATTAAACTTTTTTAAGAAAAAGTCGAAGCAAAAAATAAGCAGTTGCAAGCATATATGAACAATAAAGGAGAGGAGTTAAATGAAATTTTTGTCCTAGGTAAAAATTCAAAATGACAAGCTTTGCCCCTCCTTTTAAACACATAAATCTTGGTTCCTTTCCTCTAACATAACGAAGAGCTCCCTCTGGTGCTTGGTTCCTTTCTAAATTCTAGCGAGATTGAATATGTTCCAACGAGAGATAGAGTTTGAAATTGATTTTTATTGTGACAAAATATTGATGCTGTTTGAGTTATGTGGGGTTCGTTAATTTGATGACTATTTTTGACCAAGAGATGTTTTGTTGATAAGGATATTGCATGCGAAAAAAAAGCAGGGGCTTTGTTTTATTGTTTGTGGCTTGCATCAGTTTGATGACAATAGTGAAGGGGTTGAAATGTTTTGGTGATTTATACTGGGACATTCTTAGTGTACACGGGATTTTTTGCTCACAGTCTGCGACTATGAAATAGGGGTGCGGCTTTTACCAAATGAATTTGGGCCAGAGCCTGGGCAATTGCCCAGGGTAGCCGGGCCTTGAAACCGCCCATGTGTCCATGCATCAATATCTCTTTTATTCTTTTTAAATATTTAACAAGTGTTCCATAGCTTCTAACTCAATCACACACACAATTCTTCAAAACTAAAAAAAAATAATCACATATTTTATAAGGATTTGTATAATTACTTCAAATTTACATACATTATAGTGTTTCCCTTGTTTTGAGAAATTATTGAGTTTTATTTCAGAATTGATTTTATAATTAGTCTTAAAACATTATTTTGAAAGACTAAAAAACTTTAGGTAAAACCTCTTTTGTTTTGTCTAGATCACAAATGTCTCTTAATGGAGACAATCATGCATATTTTAAGACTTAAATATGAAACTTATTAAGTTTGAACAATCTTGCATAAACTGATTCACATGTTTGTCGGTCAAAATCTCTTTTCTTTCATTTTTTTCATTGATGTTATCTCTTTTAACTTTTATACATAGGAATAATTTGCACAACTACTGAGTATTAATGAATTAAGATCTAAGTGTTTGTTGTGATTCGTAGTACTATTTCATAGATTTAAATAGTCGAAGGAAAAAAAAAACATAATCCTGTACATCCTGAAAACCTACATCATCTACCATCCGTTATAAGTTATTACACATTAATTAAAAACCATGACCACGCACAACCAAGATCACAAGTAGAAATAATAAGGAAGACAATGACAAATAATAATCGAATACAACAATATGCGATCATAAAAGAGGAAGCTCGAGCACATGTACACGTGCCCATCAACCCTCTCTATCTATCTGTATCTTCCTACCTGTGAAACTGAACTGATATGGTTGCTTGTTTGCATAAGAAAACATGACATCAAAAGCGTTTCATTTCTAAACTCCCCAAACCCTTATTATTATTCATTCCCACAAAACCAGCCTCATCATCCTCATTATCGTTGTGTGATCCCTACCCCATGTGTCACAAAAACCATCCTCATCCATTAGGCACATTTATTGTATAGTTGCATACACATACAATATTGATCTCACTAATTAATCCAAAGTCCCATATCACTAGCCGCTACTTTTTCTCCAAATATCACGAAAACGTACGAAAGTTAAGAGCAAAGGAAGGGAAAAAGCAGAAGATAAAGTAAGAAAAGGCTCTAATGAAAAAAACAGTTTGTACTAAAATGATGCACGAGACGTACATAGAAAATTGAGCACAAAGTAGTGGTTTTTGATCATGGATAGCACAGCACCACCCACACCTTCCTCCAGGGTTTCGGCTCCACCCCACCGATGAAGAGCTCGTGGTTCACTACCTCAAGAGAAAAGCTGCTTCAGCACCCCTTCCCGTCGCCATCATCGCCGATGTTGATCTATACAAGTTCGACCCTTGAGAGCTACCAAGTATGCTACTTTATCACACCCCATTTCATCTTTTATCCATTTTTCAGATATTTAGGTTTTAAATTGCAAGAGCAACTTTAGTGCAGGATCTTGGAGTAGGTTCTTGCACTCAAGATCCATTTTTGTGAAGATTCAGCAGTACAGAGAGTTAGGATCTCCAGTGTAGCACAATGGATCTTGCATAAGAACCCTCGAGATCCCAAAAGTAGCTTAACGGGTTTGGGAGGGAAGCAACAAGAAAAAGATGCAAAGGAAGAAAAATACCTGAACAGATGCATGTCACCGTCGCACCGCCGAAGGTGCATCAATTTGGCGGCACCGTCGCATTGTGGAGAGGGGAAGAGGAAGAGGAAAAAGAGAAAGGGGAGTGGGGAAGAGGAAGCGTCCGCGGGAGAGGAAGTGGAACGTGCCGGGAGATTGAAAGAAAGAGAAAAAAAGAGGAAGGGAAATGTCCAAGGAGAGAGAAAGGAAAAAAAAAAGAGAAAAACTAGGAAGGGGATGGAAAAATTAAAAATTAAAATCAACGTTACAATTGAACGTTGGACCACTCATGTTTAATAATAATAATAATAATAATAGTGTGGTTTAGCTTAGCTTACTTTACACAATAGGAAGAGGTCGAGACTTGCATGTACTACTATTATATATGTTGACCTTGAAGCTTACAAAATTATAATAGATTAAATTGAATACAACCGCGCGCGAAATTAAAATCATATATGGACATTTTTGTTTAATTTATAATTTTGATCCTCTGTTTAATTTGTAATATATATATATATATATATATATATATATATATATATATATATATATATATATATATATATATAAAGAATTTACTCAAGTCTTTTGAACATCCTAGTTATGATTTTATGTTGGATTGTTGGTGATGTATAAATTCTATTATAATTTATAATTGTTTGCTCAAATTAGTGGTTTTTCCTAACCTTGTGATAACGACACAGAGCGTACAATGGGCTAAAGAAAGGATCAACATGTAAGTCATTTATTTACATCTAAGAGTAATTAAAAACATTCATGAATCAAAATAATAATATAACAAAAAAGCCATGCAGGAGTGAACCTTCATTACTGAAACCTTAATTTTTCTTGATGCAAGTATTATTCTGCCTGCAGAAGTGATGATTTTATGCTGGTCATCTACTTGTTAGAATTCATGATTAATTCAGACCAAGATAGAAGAGAGAATTCGGAAAAAGTGTGATGAACTGAAAATGGATTATATTGATAATGAGAAGGGTTGAGTACATGTATATAGGGCTTTCAACCTCGATCGGTTAATTTCTTTGTAGTAGTTTCTGTTTGTTTTGGCTTAAGCCCTCCTTCAATAAATAAAAAATACATGTATATATTTTGAATATTTTTGACAGAAAATACATGGATATATATGATTTTTTTTTTTTGCTGAATGCATATATTTAATAGATCAATGTGCAACATAAATAACATATGTTGTTGATCTCATTAGTTGTATATCAAGTGCGGCATCAATACCATTTAATCAACACGTACATTTGAAAAGTCATAAAACTCTACATGAAGTGGTCTTCACATATTTTACTCTATATGTTATCAATTTATTCTAATAAACTAAATGACCATAACTTCTGCAACAACTCAATTAATTGTGACCCGTGTGATTATATATCTGCAATCAATCAGTGTTCCTCATAATAATCTCTTTGGGACATTGGGTCCAACCAGTTGAAAATATATGTACCACAGCTCCATGCCTCTCTAATTAAGAAGAGAAAACAAAAAGTAAACCAGTACAACAAACATTTTGTTTTTGTGTGGATACAACAAACTTTTTTAGGACACTTGTTAAATAAGCTAAAAATCTTGTAAAAGCACATTTAAAAATTATAAGAAATCAGATTTTTGTTTATCCAAATAAAAAAAATCGTTTTTCCTTCTTGTTGGTTATCGAAATTGAAATTTTTGGTAACTATAAATGTGAGGCTAATGAGTCCGAAAAGGTTGTTCCGAACTGATAATATTGGACCAAAAAATGCAACGAAGCACATATCATTATTTTTTGTAGCTTTAGTAAATCATTTAAATTAATTACTTTAATTAAAAAGGATAGTCAGAAGCACTGTTATAGATAATTCTCCAATAAATACTCGATGTATAGCAAGTGAAGAAGGATTTCAACTTCAAATTCAAATTGAATTACTTATCTTTTTTCACATTCTTATTGCATTTACTGCTTTATTGCTTCTTTAAATTTATTTTCCTTGTTCGATTTATTCTTTTTTTCTTTAAACCTACACTAAGCACTCTCTCAAGTAGTTTAGGAACTCAGAGTCAAGAAGTAAATTCTTCTTCTTTGCGTTAATCGTTTGATCGTAATTGGGACCTTGTTGAAGCAACATTAGCCTATCCAATCGATTGATCGAATGTAACAATAAAATTTGCATGCCCGGTAGGACCAAGTAGATGAATTGATCAGCAAATTTGAATAAGAGATCGAGTCGATTAGGAGTACGGTTGATTATAACCTAAACTAAGAAAAATTATTTATAATAACCATTTATGTTACATAAATTCCTCGAGCATCATGTCTACATATGGAGTTATCATTTTAAGCTGAAAGTACATAAAAGATAAAAGGGATTTATTAAGTTCTAAGGAAAATAACTAGGGATATATACTTCACAAATGACAGAATATGTCGAGGAAACAACCACACTACCACACCATACATTATTTAGCTGTTGATTATTATATTTATTTATTTATCCTCCACCAAAGGAACAAGCTTAATCTTCATGTCCTTATACTGTAACAGGCTTGTTCCCATACTTTGGAACCAGTGTCACAGCAATAGTACTATCATCGTCTTTTACTTCCAACTCTTTCAACAGATCAGTTACGATTGTGGCTGCATTACAGTGAATAAAAAAATTATATTGAAAGTTAGTTACTGAAGAATACAATTAATGTGACTGCAATTACAATTACGATGAGATAAAATATATCTTGATAGCGAAACACTTTTTAAAACCAAGATCATATTGTTTTGGTGCACATGTGAAGAATGAGGCAAAGTCACAAAGCTTCCTGTAAACTTCGAATGCTCGGATCCTATGTCGTCGTCACCTTTGTCGTTGATATACACATCAAACCTCACATCTTCAGACCTATCATACTCAACATCTATCAGTAGCAACTCCTCCATTAATTCCTCGTTCCTTGACTCCACCTTTGGCATGTTCACAGTTGTACGTTCAATGGAATTCAAAGTGAGAGGGAACCGCAATGCCTTCAAATCCAAAGCTTGTTTTGCACCAACCCGAGGAGCAAGATTTTCTGGTTTAACATGTATATCCGGACTAACGTGGAGCCATGGAAGGTCAACTTGTTAGTAATCATACCCTTTTTTTTATATAAGCAAATGTTAGTGGGAGGATTTAAACTTGTGACTTATTTCTTTTTTTCTTTATTTTTTATCATTAAATCAATCTTATATCTGTCCAATGACTTGCTTCCCTAAGATGGTCATAGAGATAAGAATATTCATCTGTGTAAATCATGAAAGGCATTTTCATGCCGTTAGGATGGTCCCAGTTCCAAAATGGAAGAGCAAAGGTTGTTGGGTCAGCGATCAAGCTCCCAAGATTCTCTCGTAGAAATATAGCTACCCTTTTGTTTATAGCCACCATCACAATAGGCACAATGAACATTTGCTTGTTGCATGAAAAGCTGAACCGGCACCGTTGGTTGAACACAGTTAGTTGGCTCTGGAGGGGACAATGGAGTACCAAAGGCTGAACCAGTGTTCCTACTAGTGAGACTATTATCACCATAGCTAGAGTCCTCCAAGGCTGATTAGAATGTCCCTCTTATTTCTAGGGTTGTTGTTAGGGTAACCGTTGCATGCAACTTTGGAAGCATGATGGGGTTATGTTGCTAGGTTTGCATGGTTTTTGAGACGGTGGGAAAAATGGAAGAAGAGGAAACACAAATAGGAAAGGATGCAGTGAGATTGAGGAGGGACGAAAAGGATGGATGGGATGATATAGAAGCCATGGTTAATCATCAGTTACACCTATGTTCTGCTGGTAAAAAATAAGCCAAGGAACTGCCTTTTCATAATGGAGTTTGAGTGAAAAAATGAGATAGGATTTGAGTACAATGAAAGAAGTGGGGTGAAAAATTGTTAAGATTTATTTGGTACCAATTAAAATTAAGGGTTTATGATAGATTAATTAGGTGGCAACTTTATTAGATTGCAGGGGAGGATTATATTTGGTTACTTCGTAAATATCTTGTAATTGATCTTATTTGGGTTTGTCTAACTAATAATTTCTTTCACTTATAAAAAAAGGTGAGAGGATGCAGAGAAAAAGGTATTAACAAATAGATAATTATACTGTCAAAATATCAATATTAATATTAATAATTTTTATAATATAAAATAAAATATGATTCAATTTAAATTTTATACTGAATATAATAATAAATACAATTTTAATTTTAAAATTGTAAAATCTTAAAAAACCAATCCTACTCTCAAACTGTGTTTAGACTTTAGAGATCACCATGATATGTAATTATGGAAGAAAGAAGATATAAAAAATGAATTAATTAAAAGAGAGAGATCGAGTAACTCAAAAATTCTTTTTTTTTCCTAAAGTGGAAGTCTCGTTAATTATTTTATCTTCTTAAAATTTTGACTAGGAGAAATAACCACTTTGTGTCTAACTTTTTTTTTAAAGATAATAAAAGTTAGTGTTGAAGATAGTAGATATTATAGGGATAAAATACTAGTAATCATGGATGTAATTATATTAATAAAATGGATATCTACACCAAAATACTTAATTTTCTTTATATATAATTATAGATATTTGTCTACCACCATCTGATATAAATAATTATTAAATTTACGTGTCAAATAATTTACTATATATAATATGTTTATAACTCTTAATTTATTTATAATTACTTATGATTTTCGTATTAGACACATATAATAAATAATGTCTTTGAATGATCTATTAAGAGTTTCAAGCTTAATCTCATTATTAATTGAGAAAGATTGCTCTATATATATTTCATCTTAAAGTTTCTAAAATAACAATCTTTCTTTAACAAAAAACCGTTTAAAAAAATTTGTAGTTAGACAAAAAACAGCACATAATATTTTATTTTATTAATAATAAAGGATAAGAGTTAATAAATAAATTTTTATGAATATAAATTAGTCCTTTTCCATTTAACAACTTTGAAATATATTTTATGTAAAATAGTAAATAAAAAAAATTAATGGGAGGATCTATACTTACTCAATGAATAACTCTTTTAGACTTATTTTTCATCTTCATCATTCATTTTTATAAGATCTAATAGTTATAATAACTCACTAATCTCAATCATTATATCTTTAAAAAAATATTATAAAAATGAGGAAAACTCTAAAAGAATTACTTTTAAAGAAATCTCAATCATTATATCTTTAAATTAACATATATATATATATATATATATATATATATATGTTAATTTAAAATTGATTGAAAGGTAATTTTTGGATAATTTTGCAAACTTTTTTTTTCACCAAAAAGAAAACGAAAAAAAGGTAAAAAACGTAATAGATCCAAATGATAATTTAGTTTAAATTTTTATAATAGCTAAATAGTTTATATGTTTATCAATTTATATACATTAAGTTAATGTAACCATTTACATTTTTATATTCATACTTTAAGTGGAGAAAAATGACATACATGTTTGATTTTTTAAATAACATAATCAAAATCAGATATATACTTAACACATTTAGTATAAAAAAATTTAAACAAGTACAATAAAAAAACTTTAACTAACCTGAATAATAGAACCTAAGTGATCACCCAAGTCAGACTAACTATAAATCTGATTGTAAGAGAGAAAGAAAAAAAGTTAAAAACCATTATCTATATATTTTTAACACTTTATAATTGGTTAAGATTGATTGAAATGCAACATTGTAATAAATATGTGACCTTTTCAATTATAAATAAACAGAGCTAGCAGCATATATGTTAGTTGACATATAGAAAATGAAAAATAAAATAAAAATAAAAATATGATAGATGATACGAGGTAATAAAAAAAGACAATAAAAAATAAGAAGTATTAATTATGTGTTTACAATAATAGTATTTAACTATCTATTATTGTAAAAATGTCTCAATGCAACTCTAATCTTCAAAATATAGTTATTAGTTAAAAAAAACTTCAAAGCTAGAGTTGACAATTTTAGGATACAAACTCAAAAATCCATCAGTAAAAAAAACTCAAAAACCCAAATATTGAAGGTAAAATCCACTTGAGATAATGATCCATTACAAGTGTAACTAACCACAATTGGAATGAATATAAATAATTTGATTATGGTCATATACAAAGATCTAAAGTTATATTTTCAATTTATTCTCCATTTATAATTTCTTAGCCTTTATAGAAGCTTCGCAGTTGTTCATATTACTAATCAAATGCATGTGACATTGTTTGAGAAATGTCATTTTTTAAAATCAGTTTAATGTGTGGGTGGTTGGGGGAGGATCATGTATTCATGTTACAAGTTAAAATTTTAATTTTACGAATAATCAAATAATGATCACTTGCCAATTTATGTTACTATGTGGATTTAAATATGAGTATTTAATTTCGTTATGACTAGTACTATATCATTAGACGTTTAAAAAAAAAGTCACAAATTAAAAAAGTATAGAGAATGCTTTATTATATAAAAAAATTAAAGAAACAGTATAATTTTTTTAAAACTATTATCTAATAATAAATTATCTGCCTAAAAAGTTATCATATATAATATTTATAAAGTATCTTAATTAGAAGCAAATTCTATTAACTAAGTTGATTTTAAAATTATAAATATAAACATTTTAATTTATACTTTTTCAATAAAACCTTTTTTTGAATTCATAGTTTAGTATCTTACATGGAATGCGCCATACAGGGATCCTTTTGCTTTATTTGCGCAAAAAAAAAAAAAAAAAAAAAAAAAGTGTTCATGAACACATCCTATCATTTTTTTGGCTGAATAAGAACGTATTCTATCATACTCTCTCGTCACCCAAAAGCCAGGTTCATTGGTGGATACTTAGTAGACTACAGCAAAACCAGAATTACACTTGATAAATTAATGACACCAAAACAAAATTTTAAATGTATTCTTTTTAATTAGTTTTAAATATATTCTTTATTTTTTAATACATCCTGTTTATATATAAAACTTTTTTCACTTCCTTCTTATATGATTCTGTTTAAAATATTTTTTTCATTAATTGTTTTTTAATCAAATATCTTTTGCTATTTTACAAGTTTTGTAGTTAATTAATACACAATAATGTTATAAATTAATATGATAAAAACATTCTCTCTCTTGTCAGAATTAGAGTAAAAATGAAAAAAAAAACCTTTTATCTTTCATAACCCCCCTCAGTGCCCACCTCCTTTGTCTTTTCTGTCCTAAAACCTTGCGTGCCAACCTTGCACTGGCACCAGCACCAACCAAAGCACCGACACCAAAACCAACATCTAGAGTGCCAACCTTGCAACCATATCACCATCATCACCAATCAAACGGCCACCAACCACCCGCGACCCAAACCACCATCACCTACCAAACCACCAACGCACCATCGGCACAACAACCTCATTTTTTACATAACAAATTCAAAACAAAAATAAGCAAAATGTCTTCAACTTTACACACAAATAAATCATCCAAGCAATCAACACCAAGCATGAACTCTCATGTTCGACTTCAACCAACAAATCACACACTATTGACTAAACAACATAAAATCATATATCCAAGCGCGCAATGTTTGGAAAGCAACAATGTTAACATAGAATGAATCAAATAAGGAATGGAAATTAAATGAAACCTCTAACTCCAAATGACAGCAAGGGTTAGGCAACAACTTCCGAGAGCAGCGTCGATTGAGACCAGCGAGAGACAAGTTGAGAGCATTGTGGGCTTACCTGTTGGTGGCGTGGGCTGACAGCGGAGGCACAGTGGAGGCACGACGGTCGCAGGGGAAAGACTGAGGCACGGGATTGTGTTGTGGAGAGGAATATGGCAAAGTGAGTGACAAAGGGCTAGGGTTGAGGTCTTTTAATTGGGGATAATTGAAATTTCCAACAGATCTGATTCAAAATTTTTCGAGGGAATTTTATCTGTGGGAATTAGTCCGTGAGAAATATCTTCTTTTTTTTTTGTAGTGCAATATATCTTTTTACACCAACTTTTAAATTACACATGAACACACATTAGTAACAAATAATTATTAAATTTTGATTAGAGTATATGTTACACTTAAGTTATAATGAGCCTTCATTGGGCTTATTGGATTTCAATCAATCATTAGTATATATGTTACACTAAAATTATATAGTAGGCCTTGATTAGATTTTCAATCAATCATTATTAGTGCAAATGTTATATTAAAGTGATATTGAGCCTTATTGGATTTCAATCAATCATTAGTACATATGTTACACTAGAGTCATATTAGGAAGTGGTGAATGCATAGATTACACATTGAACCTTAATAAATTATTATTGGGCCTTGGATAGTGAACCTATTAAGTTAAGGCTTAATTGTAAACTATTTCACCAAATCCATTTTCCTATTTCACCAAATCGATTCTCCTACTTTTTAATTCAGTATCTGAGTTCCTTTATATTTCAAAATTCACTAGTTGAGTCTCATGATCCTTGGAATGATACACTCTTTTATCACTACAGTCACGTGTCCTTCTTGGATATTTGATGTAAAATATAGTATTAATATAAATTTTATATAAAAATAGTTTAATTTTTTCTTAATTTTTTATATAAAAATATTTGACATAATTGAAAAAATCAATAAATAACATAAATTAAATCTTTACGATATTTGATTTCATGATAAATTTTATAGAAATTTTACAGTTAAATAAAACTTTAATTTAAATTTAAAATATTTTAATTTACACCTTTCACGTTAATCTAATGGTTTAAATATTAATCATTTTCATATCATTCTTCATATATATTCTGTGTACTCATTACTATTACTCACTAGATTAGAGGGAAGTTGCACGATGACAAAGTGTTGCTGCAAAAAACCAGCCAGGAAATTAAGTTTATAGCATTTTAACCAATGAAAGCATAATTTCCAAATAGGTTCATCCGTTCATGCATCCCTACAAGTCAAAAAAAAAAGTGATAAAGACATTCAGGGCAAAAAAACACAAGATGCATCATTCAAAATCAGCTGGATATTTTTTTTCTTTAGGTTCACCCGAGAAGGTAATCTATCTTGAAACATCCTCCAAAGCATGCAATAATTAATGTACCTTCGGTGGGACCTCAATGAATCTATCTTTTAAAATGGAATGATATAATAGTATCTCATAAATAAAAATTTTAAAAGATAAAACACCAAAACGGATTTTAATGAAAAGATAAAGGAGCAAAAATATTTTTTAGCCAAATTAAAAGTAATGTATAAATATATAGTTAATTTTAAAATTATTCACTATATTTAATTTTAATTAATAACTAGTGATAACAATTTTTGAAAATTAATTGTTATGTATATTTAAGTCTCTTTTATTTTATATATATATATATATATATATATATATATATATATATATATATATATATATATATATATACACACACACACACTCTGCCTAATTGCCAGCAAACTAGACATACTTTTTTTGGGGTTATGCGCCAAATTTTAGTCAAGCTACGTACGGAATCACATGCATGTAGCTATAGTCGTCAAACGAATTATATACATAGTTGAAACTCCTAGCCATGGTTTATGGTACAAGAAATGTTCACATTTTGATCTTGCAGTTATTTTTGCGATGTTGTTAATTTATGCAGGTAATAAACAAAGTAGAATGGAAGAGCACAAGTAGTGCCTATTAATTCTTACGAGAATCATTGATCTCCTTGTCATCGATAATGCAAAATACAATTGCATTGTTATTAATAGCAGAAGTTGAGTATGCATGTTTCAAACGTTGCTTGTTGTTCACAAATGATTTGGATGAAGCACATGATGATCGTATTAATTAAATATGAAAAGAATACTCCTATCTTTCTATGGCACCAAAAGTGCAATTAATTTGTCAAACAATCCCATTCAACATTCAAGATCAGAGAACAGATTGATATGCTTTTATTGAAACTTATAGCTGATATTCCATCTAACCAAACCCTTGACTGAAAGAAAGTTCAATCTTATTAAATATAACACTGGAACATGCCCAAATGACAAATTGTTATGATTATAATTGAATTAAGTCATGATCATGCTTAGTATATATGTGTGTTCTGTCGGCCTAAAAAATGGTTTAGAAACATTGGCCCAAAATTCTGTGTTTTAAACTCGGCCCATTATTTTTTTTTCCGTTAAAAATGACAGGTATAAGTACCTATAAGAAAAAGGTTACCTTAAATGGTTACCTTAAAAAAACCAGAAATTAAATGGCTCTTATTTAGGAAATATAAGTATTTTTTAGAGTCAAAGGTAACCACTTAATAGAAGGCACGTGAAATACTGTCACACTAACCTTCTCAATCTCACTTTCTCTCTGTCCTTCCAAAACCTCTTACCTCTTCATTAAAAAATTTCACCATGGCCAAAGTAAAAGTTAGGGTTCCTTACTAGTACTTCTTTTTCTTAAACAACTAATGTATGTTGATTTTATTTGTATCTATGCAGTTTTATGATTACCTCATCGTCTTATTAGTTTCTTTTATATATATATATATATATATATATATATATATATATATATATATATATATATATATATATATATATATATATATATATATATATATATATATATATATATATATATATTCTACATTGGATCAAACCATTTGTTAAGCTCTTAACCAACATTAAACAAAACATACAATAAGATTTTATTTGCCAATAAAACAACAACATATTACTTTTGCCATATTGAGCAATTAAAACATGATTATTTTTTTTTTGCTTTGAAATTGCTAAACATGCTGATATAAATTTAAACTCATTTGCGTGTTGGAAACACCTCACCAAGCATGCAATAGTTTAGTAGTAAATGAGTGACATATTTTCACTCATCCTTCTCAAACTCTATCTTTATGTTCTGAATTGTGATGCTTACATTCTCAGATCGTGGTACCAATGTGACCAAAACACTATCATCATTTTCAGCATCCAAGTCCTCTAACAAATCTGTTATTCCCAGTGTCAAGCTAGTTTTGATCTTCTTGTCCATGTTCATGTTCGAATGGGAATGACCCAGAGTCGAAAAGCTTCCTGCAAACTCTGTGCTCTCTGGTCCAATATCCTCGACATCTTCATCAGTAATATAGACATCAAACTTCACATCATCATCCCCATCAAACTCAATCCCATCAATCACCAACACTTCTTCCTCTTCCTCCTTGTCCCTCTTGCTCCTCAACTGCTTTGGCCTTTTAACTAGTAGGGTTACCTTTGAGTCCAACAAAGTGAGAGGAAACTTGGAACTTGGCCCAGTCTCAGCAGCCATTGCTGCACCAATGCCGCCAAATTGTTGTGCGAACGCCACCTTCTTAGCCTTTCTAGTTCTTTTGGGTTTAGGCTTTTTCTCGAGCCATGGAATGGCGACATCTTGGTAAACATAACCCATCTTATTCGTGTCAAGGCTGTCTTTCACCTTCACACGGACAAGGGTCTTGTTCTCATCGTAGAAGAAAAAGGAGGTTTCCAACCAATCACGGTTTTTGAAATCCCTTCTTTTTCCACTTGGTATTGTTTTCCATATATTCCACATACGATCCACGTTGGCATGGTGAGAATAGAAAGCGGGGTCTCTTCCAGCAGAATAGAACCTCCCCATGTCCTCTTTGTTAGGTTGTCTTGGATCACCGGTCCAACGGTGGACAGCAGTATGAGGACCAAGCTCTACGGTCCCTCCACCTAGCTCAGGCTGCTTTCCAGCAAGAAATGGTTTTCCATGGAAGAGCGATGCGCGTTTCGCACCAGAGACAACACTCGTATACATTACACCGAGGTTTTGTTCTACGCTTGGTTCCTTTCCACTGCCATAGTTTAGGTCTACGAGAGTAGTTGGTGTGATGTCTGGATTCCTGCGAGGGTCATATAGAGGGGAGTCTTCATCTGCGAAAATGGAAGGCAATACCATGCCACCATCAGGATTGTCCCAGTTCCAATACGGAAGTGCAAAGGTTGGGTCATCAATCAAGCTACCCAAGATTCGCTCATAGAAATAGAGGTACCAACGGTGGAAAGGGAAAAATATCCATGAAAAGTGGACTTTGAAGTCTAGCTCAACTGGGAACCCTAATTGCTTATAGCCACCATCACAATAAGCACAATGGATATCAGCTTGTTGCTTGAAACTTCGAGGATCATCAGATGGAAGCTCTCTCATGCGCTTAAGGGCTAACTTATACTTTTCTAGGTACTCATCGGTCACAAATTGAGCAGGTGGTCTAACCCTGAGGGGTGTTCCTTTAGGCAACTTGAAATCTATAGGAGGGGAAGAAGATTTTGGTGGGCAACAATAGACTTGTGCCTCGATGACCCCTTTAGGTGGTACATCATCAGTTATACAACAATGTTCTAGGTCAGGCTCGAGAATAGGAGCTGCAGCCATGGCTAAAGGGTTGGTGTTGCTAAGAGCAGAAGCACCGTAAAGGCCTCCAATGCCAAGGAGAACATCCCTCCGATGTTTTCCTAGAATGTTGTATGACGATGGTTTTTCTTCTTCTGGGTTTGGTGTTGGGGTGTTTTGGTTACTGTTGCATGACACTTTGGAAACATGATGGCCTTTTGGTTTGCTACGTTTGGTGGGTTTGCATGGTATTTGGGAAGTTAGGAAGGCGGAAGATGAGGAACAGATGGAAATGGGAAGAGGTGCAGAGAAATTGGAGAGGGAGAAAGATGATAGAGAGGAGATATAAGCCATGATCGATCTTCTTTTGGCTCATAATGATCGATCTACAATCTTAGTTGCCCTTTTATAGTGAAGTTAAATGAAGACTACTGTCCTTTTAATTTATATACTTTATTCAAAAAATATTAAAAATCTCCTTGATTGATTCACCAAAATTGTGGCTGATGAAAATGTCGCGGGTCTGAAGATAATTTGGGTAGAAAGTTCTATAAATGTGGTAAATATAATGGAACACTGACTATTTCATTTGATCCTAGTACGAACCAATTAATTTCATGCAAATCTTTTCAGTATTCTTCTAAAGAATTATGGTACTTTGAGTGATAACAATGTGTCGTCTACTTTAAGGAGTGACTTTATCTGACCTTTGAATTTGAATGATGTTAAAAAGTTGAAAGTAGATATAGAACTCAATACAGACAGATTTAGAGTACTTGCAGCAAAAGCCTTGCATATATAGAGGCACCGGTCGCGCTCTTAAAAGTGAAGCTTGAATAATACAAAACTAAAGTTAAATTTCAACGTATTATTACTTTTGATCGTACTGGTTGCAAATATTAATATTTAATGTGCGCGAGTATATCGTGGGAGTATGTACACATAGATTTTATCTTGCTTTTTCTTTCAAAAAGGTTTTTTCTTTTTTGTCATTGGTGTGTTTTATATTAATATATTAATTATGCTATTTTTAATTTTATTATGTATTTTTATTAATAAATTATTTAAATTTTAAATAAACAAAAATATTTAAATAAAAAAATATTAAAAATGTATAACATATTTTAAATAATAAAATATTAAAATAAATTAATAACATATAAAATAGACCCATAAAAATATATTAATAATAAGTCAAATTAATATTATTTATTATATATTTAAATAATTTTTAAAAAAGCCAATTTTATCAAGTGCGTGAGTACTAATAATTTAAAACTAACCTTTTGTGTTGACTATTGTTTTCTTTTTGTTGTTGCATCGTACGTGAGTAACTCATGATTTGTTCATTATTATTGTTGTCAAGTGTTTCATAAATAATTTGTTTCCAAATTCTATCGATGTCATTATTTGGAGTCATTGTATGAATAATTGATTGCATAAACGAGTAAAAGAAAAAGATTATTTGAAGAAGACACACTACTAGAAAATAAGGTTTTAACATCGGTTATTTAAGACTTTCAACATCGGTTATTAATTGATGTTGAAAGTACCGATGTGGAAAGTAGTATCATTAACATCGGTTTTTCAAAACCGATGTTAACTAATAAATACAACATCGGTTATTTAAATAAGCGATGTTATATGATACGAATTATGAAAAAAAAAATTATAAATCTATAAATTAACATCAGTTTTTTAAAAAACTGATGTTGTAAGTGACATTTAACATCGGTTTTTTAAAAAACCGATGTTGTAGGTGACATTTAACATCGGTTTTTTAAAAAACTGATGTTGTAAGTAACATTTAACATCGGTTTTTTAAAAAACTGATGTTGTAAGTGACATTTAACATCGGTTTTTTAAATAACCGATGTTGTAAGTGACATTTAACATCGGTTTTTTAAAAAACCGATGTTGTAAGTGACATTTAACATCGGTTTTTAAAAAACTGATGTTGTAAGTGACATTTAACATCGGTTTTTTAAATAACCGATGTTGTAAGTGACATTTAACATCGGTTTTTTAAAAAACCGATGTTGTAAGTGACATTTAACATCGGTTTTTTAAAAAACTGATGTTGTAAGTGACATTTAACATCGGTTTTTTAAATAACCAATGTTGTAAGTGACATTTAACATCGGTTTTTTAAAAAACCGATGTTGTAAGTGACATTTAACATCGGTTTTTTCAAAAACCGATGTTGTAAGTAACATTTAACATCGGTTTTTTAAAAAACTGATGTTGTAAGAGACATTTAACATCGGTTTTTTAAATAACCAATGTTGTAAGTGACATTTAACATCGGTTTTTTAAAAACTGATGTTGTAAGTGACATTTCACATCAGTTTTTTAAAAATCTGATGTTGTAAGTGATATTTAACATCGGTTATTTAAATAGGCGATGTTATATGATATGAATTATGAAGAAAAAAAAGTTATAAATCTATAAATCAACATCGATTTTTAAAAAACTGATGTTGTTAGTGACATGTAACATCGGTTTTTAAAATAACCGATGTTAAATGTGATATATGACATCGATTTTTAAAAAACTGATGTTGTAAGTGACATTTCACATCAGTTTTTTTAAAAACTGATGTGAAATGTCACCTACAACATCAGTTTTTTTAAAAACCGATGTTAAAAAATGTTGAGGTAGGTGACATTTAACATCAGTTTTTAAAAAAACTGATGTTGTAAGTAACATTTCACATCAGTTTTTTTAAAGACCGATGTTGTTTTAGAAATTTATTTTTAACATGATGTCTGTTTTTTCAATAAATCCCAAAAATAACCTGCAAATTTTAAAATCAGACCACACAACATATAATTTTCATTCTGTTTTGAAACAGTTTTTACCAGAAAATTCAATAAGAAATTTACTAATTACTATGAATTTAAAACATATTTAATGTTGACACATGAATTGTAAATTAAGTAAGTAAATATAAACTACAATTACAAGATTGTCTAAACATCCTAAGTTTCATTTTTCACTTTCAAATAGTACTTTGCCCACTGGTTGCGAAGTGCCTTCAATCTTTCTGGTTCCAATGGTCTAGGATCAGTGAAATACTGCATGATATAATAAAACATAAGTTAATAATATATTAGCAATCATAATAATATGAAATTTGGTGAATTAAAAATTACCATTTCCCAATTATTCTGGAAATTTCCTAAGATTATAGTTGACATCCAATGCATGACGTAATACCCACACTCAGTGCTTCCTTTTTGTCTATATCATTCATTAGTTAAAATTTATTATTACTACAATTTTTAGGATAACTAACATGAAAAAAAATTGTACATAATAATTTATTATT
Source organism: Glycine max (assembly GCF_000004515.6). Lineage (NCBI taxonomy): Eukaryota > Viridiplantae > Streptophyta > Magnoliopsida > Fabales > Fabaceae > Glycine > Glycine max. Next base: position 29,110,829 of record NC_038249.2, read on the forward strand.
AAATATTAGTGTAAAAAATAAAATTATTAACATATACTATTTACTCTTTTTTTTAGTAGCATCCACTATTTACTCTTAACACAATGCATTTGGTAATAACCAAAATATTAAATTTTACGTCCATTTGTATGTTGGTTAAATGTCACTTACAACATCAGTTTTTTAAAAAACCGATGTTAAATGTCACTTACAACATCAGTTTTTTAAAAAACCGATGTTAAATGTCACTTACAACATCAGTTTTTTAAAAAACCGATGTTAACGTGTATGCATTAACATCGGTTTTTTGGAAAACCGATGTTAACATATTACACGTTAACATCAGTTTTTGAAAAACCGATGTTAACGTGTATGCATTAACATCGGTTTTTTGGAAAACCGATGTTAACATATTATACGTTAACATCGGTTTTTGAAAAACCGATGTTAACAAATGATGTTAACATCGGTTTTCCAAAAAACCGATGTTAACATCATTAGTTAACATCGGTTTTTTGGAAAACCGATGTTAAGAATGATACTTTATTTACAAATATGCCACCGCGTTTAACTTAACATCGGTTTTGTAAAAAACCGATGTTAATAAGCCGATGTTAAAACTACTTTTTGTAATAGTGACATACAAGAATGAATAAGAATTGAATAATTAAATAGCAAATTATACAATGACTAGTTTTGCAACGGCTAGTTTCATAACAACTAGTTTTATGATGATCAAGTTTCACAAATAAAAAAAATGAACAAATTAAAATATGGTTATAATTTTTTTTTTAAAAAGACAAATCAAACATGATTCCTAAAAATAAAAATTAAAAGATTGTTACAACAAATTAAAACTACCTAACAAATTAATACTACATACTTAGTTTACGCCAAATTATTTTACAAAAGGTTTGATGGTCTTGGAGTTGACTTTCCCACATTGTAGATGTGTTCCTTATTAGAATATCATAGTATTCCTTCTCCTTTAAGACTTCTAGCTTGGCGTTGAGAACATTTTTTTCCTCATTGCTTCCTCCACACCAGTCAAGTCCACAGGATTGCTAGATGTTCTTAGTCCTTTTCCATTATTCTACCTTTCGGCTACCTTTTTCCGCATTGGATCGACAATTGGAGATGATATGTCAGTTTTAGAATCTTTGACCAGTGTTTATGGATTAGATGACAATAAATATGTTCCAAATGTGGAAATCTTCATCCTTTTAGAGCAATTTTTAGTAAACTGGTCTAACCATTTTGGTTGATCTTTCAAAAGTCGTCAAACATGTTCCAAACCAAAATCACTTCTGTTATCTCCCTTCCAAATGGCATATCCGTGAAGCATAACATCGTTATCCATGCAATCACTTTTCTTCAATGATACTGCTTGCTTGTGATAAATGCTTTACATAGGTATATTTTATGATTAAATCAAACAAAAATTATTAGATTTCCTCTCTTTTATGGATCCTTTCTGTGTAAATAGTTAAAATTTTAGTATCATTTAAGTTTTTATCTAATAGGTGTCTAAAATGGTGAGTTTATATTGTTTTGATGGTGTATTTGTTACAAAAACACATAAGAAATCTTGGAAGAGAAGTTGAAGATTTGAAGGTTCTCACTCAATGCATAGCACTCGCTCAACTCACAAAAGTCACACGCAGAAGCCAGACACCACGTGAAGGCGTGCTTAGCGCGAGTCATGCGTTAAGCGTGTGACCACCGCCTCACCCGCTCAGTGCAGCAGTTGCGCTTAGCGTGGGCTTGCATAAAAATTAAGCTAACTATGACCTATAAAAGGAGGAGGAAGCAAAAGAAAAAGACATACCGAGACTCAGAGCTTTCTACTGAATACCCTCAAAGTTTGAGCTACTCAAATAGGAGAAACCTTCTCTAGAGCCATCTCTTATCTCCTTCTCCATCCTTATTCTTTTTCTTACATCCCCATCAATCCCCAAAATGTAAAGCTTCTCATGATAATGAAAGGCTAAACCCCCATTGTTGGGAATCTAGAAGTCAAACTCTTGTAATGTAATTTTCCCCTACTATCTATTTAATGCAATTTTAATTTTTATTGCTCCTTCTTTGTGCTTCTTGTTATTGATTGTGGTCTGATCATTCATACTCATGCATCTGTTTAGGATTTAGGCATTGGGAAGTGTTTATTTTATGAAAAACTGGTAAATGACATCTAAAAGAATCATATATAGAGATAGAATGATATTATTTAGCCTATTCATGCATCTCTAATTTTAATGTGATTTATTTATTTTAATCTCTTATGGGATTAGCGGAAAAGATTAGATAAATTAAGTTCTTTCAGTTGAGGAATCAAGCTTAGAGTATCAGAGTAGATGTAGGTAAAAATTGTAATAATATTAAATAGAAAAAATATTAACATTACATCAAAGAGTAGTTTTGGTAGGCTAGGTCTCAACATATTTACATTCTGAATTAACCTTCACATTCAAAAGTGTTTGTTTTCTTGTCTTTCCTAATTTCAATTTTTCCTATTTTCAATAATTTTACTTTACTTTTAACTCCTCATCCCTTTTCTTCAATTAATTGCTTGAAATTTGAATATACGTTAACTTAAGTATAAATAAAGTCTTTGTGGACTCAACACTCGAACTTCCGTTTACTTTACTACTTGTGACAATTTGGTGCACTTGCCAATAGTCCAACAAGTTTTTGGCACCATTGTTGGGGACTTTGTCCTTTGTACTTGGTTTTTTGCATACTCTAATTCTAAAGCAATCATTATTTATTCTTTATTTATGTTTTAATTCTTTAACCTTGATAACATGTGTTGTAGTTCATTTTCTTTCTTGCATTTGAGGTATAACTGCAGGGGAAGACCCTGCTCTATTGAATCTAGAGATTGAAGTAACTTGCATAATAAACAACACCGCAAGAAGAATAAGAGAGCAACAAGAGGTGCAGGCTAATTAAGGAGAGAGATGACCCTCATCCTCTAAATGATCCTCTTCCTTTCCTGTGATCAACCCACATCCCAAATTTGAAGAACGTATCATGGAAAAAGATAGTTCATAGAGAATGACTCTAGAGGATTACTCTATTTCCTCTACACCTTAGTACTTCACCAGCATAGTCCGACCAGAAGTTCAAGCAGCCAACATTAAATATACATATTCCCTCATCTAGTTGATTCATGACAATCTCTTCCATGGCCTACCGAATGAAAACCCATATACTCACCTTACCACATACATAGAGATCTGCAACACGACAAAAATAGCAGGAGTTCCAAAAGATGTCATTTGTCTCAACCTATTTTCTTTCTCCTTGGTCGGTGAAGCAAAATGTTGGCTTCACTCATTCAAGGGAAATAACTTGCGGACATAGAAAGAGGTGGTGGAGAAGTTCCTAAAGAAGTATTTTCCTTAGTCTAAGACGGCTGAGGGGAATGTGAAAATCTCTTCATTTCACCAATTCCATGATGAATCATTGAGTGAAGTTCTAGACGGCTTCCATGGTTTACTCCAGAAAACTTCCACCCATAGGTTCAACGAGCCGATTCAGTTAAATATATTCATTGATATATAGCTTGTAACCTCATTCCAAGCAACTTCTAGATGCATCTATTTTGTCTATTTCACCAAATCGTCACCCTATTTTTTAATTCACTATTTAAGTCCTATATTTCAAAATTCATTATCTTAGTCCCAAATTTTAACCGTTGACTAGATTAGAAAGTTGATCAATAATTTCTAAAATAATAAGAACTTAAAAAAATGCTTGAGAAAAAACTAGAATCATGGTCTTTAAAGCGAATGACACACTCTTTTACTGCTACACCCACTTGACCATATAAATATTTGATGCAAAATGTGATATTAATATAGGTTTTATGTGAAAATAGTTCAAAATTCAAACTTTATTCATTTTAATTTATTATATTTTCATAATCTAATATATTATTTTTTAAAATATAATATATAAGATTAAATTTTATTTTGCATAAATTCAAATATGTATACTTATATAAGCTTTATATATATATATATATATATATATATATATATTATTTTTATAATCTTATGTATTTTTATGACATTATTTAGAACTTATTTTATACAATAAATATATAATATAATTTTATCATTAATGTATATTTTTTATATAAATTATAATTTCATAAAATGATAATATTTTATTATCTTTTAAAATATTTATATATGTGATTTAATGAAAGTATTTTTTTTTACCTGTATTAAGATATTCTTATTATTTATTATAATATTATTTTTTAGTTATATTTAAATTTATTTAATCAAGTATGTCATTTTTTTAAGGAATTAAACTTTATAGTAAAGATACGTAATTAAATAAAATAAAAATATTTTCTATTTTTAAAACTATTTTATGCATGTGATTTATTGACATTATTTTTTATGTATATTAAAATAAATGACATGAATATCTTAATATGGATACAAAATTATTGTCACTAAATTAAAATAATTATTCTAAAAGATAAATATAATATATAAAATAAAAATAAACTTATATACATATATTCTAATTTATCTAAAAATAGAATTTAATCTTACATATTATATGTTAAAAGATAATATATAAGATTATAAAAATATAATAAATTAAAAAACAATAAATTTTGAATTTTAAATTATTTTTACATAAAACTAATATTAATATTATATTTTTCATTAAATATTCAAATAAGCACTTGAATGTAATAATAATGAAATATATTTCTTTTTAAGAATCATGATTCTAGTCCTTAAGCATTTTTTAAGTTCTTATTATTTAAAAAAAATATTAATTAATTTTCCAGTTTAGTCTATGTTTAAAATAACATAGATTCAACATAAAAATTTCAATAAATCAATATTGATAATTCATCACGGATCTTAAATATATTTAATCATTTTTTCGATAACTAACTTTAACTACTTTTATTTTGATCTGAATATATGTTGATACTATTACTTTAAGTCATACGTTTTTTAAAATTTTGAAATAATGTAATTGTTAATTTTTATTTTTAGGAATTTTTATATTTTCTTTAATTTAGAGACTAACGTGAGAGTGTTTATCAAATTTACGAGACTACAAATTATTTAAACGATATTGTTTCCACCTCATATCTTCCTGGTGAGAAATATTTTTCATGATTCCTCTGTGCCCTGGATTTTTTGGTTTTTGTGAGGGATGGTTCCCCACCAGTAGCAAAATATCTCTCCATCTTCATAGGACATGAACAATGCTTGGTGATCAGAATTTCTTTTCAAAAAGCTGGACGTTTACAAATTAAATTGATTAAATTGTCTTTTGTTCAAAATTAGTTTATCAAAATATAAAATTTCACTCAAAATTAAAAGCATCTCAAAGTTTTTTCTCTTTCAACTACGTACAATCTCCCATTTTATAAATGTTTCAATTTTTTTTTCTTAAGGGTATATGTCTTTAACACTATTTTGGTTGAAAAATAAAAGTGAGAGGAAAGAAAATAAAAAAGAAAGAAAGTGAATAGAAAATGAGATAATGTTTTACACAGTGTGTGCATGATAGATAGAAATGAAATGAAAGAATGAAAAGAAAATGAAAAATCTAAGATTGCTTGGTGGATTTGAAAAAAAGAGTGAAAAAGGGAGAAAATATTTGGATCTAAGTGGTTAAGTAGATAATAAAAAACTAAAATTAAGGCATTTATGAAAATCTAATTTTATCTGGATCTTGAAAATTAAATTGATCAATGAAAAAACAAAAATAAAAAATTGATAGGTATATGATCCATTATGCTTTGTCATGGGTGCACCCATGAAAGGGACACCAGAGTCACGCGCTTTGAATAAAGAAATTCACGGGTGTCTGTCTGCATACGGAAGAAAGGGTTCATTTGAAATTTTCAGACAAATAAAGTGACACGTTTTTTACGTTAAAGTTTCACAACTGCATTTTAAATTTTTTTTTAAAACTTTCCCCGCTTTTCATTCCTCAGCTTTCTTATGAACCAAACACACTATATATACCCTTACTCATACAAGTCAGTATAAATAAAATTATTTAAAAAATTCAAAAATACTTATGTTATACTAGAAGATTTAACTGAGTTTTTATCTTACATAAAATTTACCATATAAACTAAATAAATATGAATTAAAAATAACATTTTTTCTCATCATGCAAGTTACAAACAATAATTTATACGAACTAAGATTATAGTGCACATACACATGTCTGATATTAATAGATTGTCGGAAGCTAGTTACTACCCGGCCTGCAAAGTAGCTAGCAAGCAGTGGCAGACCTACATAATTGTGAGGATATATATTTACATCTCTCATTTTTTAAAATTTATCAATAAATAAAATCTTATATTTTTATATTTTATTTTATTTATATTTATATAATTAAACTCACTCATTTTATTTTTTATAATTTACATTCACTATTTTAAGATTTGAATCCGCCACTGCTAGCAAACCCGATCTTTTTGAGTTTGGGTGCATCATACGGTCTATGAAGGAACTCTTAACCTTCATATACATACAAACTATCATGTCAGTTTTGTGAGATTCCATCACTTGATATATATGTTTTTTTCTTTTCTCTCTTCTCACTCCTTTTGCAAAAAGTAGGAAACGATGTTTTTCTCTCAAGCAGGAACATAATTTATCAAATTTTGAACTAAGCATTTAAAATTTTTAATTCAGCTTTTATGAATTTATTACATTTTGTAACTAAAATTCCTTAAAAACTAAGGTTATTGCATCTTTGTTAACTAATATGGGTTTACATGCATGTCTCCCTTTTTCTCCTGCGAGCTAGGGCTAATGAACCAAGATGTGTTGCTAAAATAAATGTCTAGTCTGATTCTTAAAGCTGGAAGAACTTCCTATATGCATGGATCTTGTTGCTGCAATTTGGATTCAATTATGGCTGGCTGCGATGGCAATGTAGTTTTGCGTTAGGTCTCAAAACCAAGTTATTTGTTAGGTCTCCATCAAGAGAAGTTAGCTATTTTGAAGGGTTTAGATATTCTACAGTGATATTTTCATTGTACAAGATCTTTTCTTTATAGGCTAATAAAATAAATATATATTATATAAGTAATTAAAATAATTCTGGCAGCATCATTAGTAATGCCCTCACCAGACCCTTAACGACACTGTACAAGACCTTAGTCAGAAATTATTTTATATATTTTATAAAAAAATGTTTTAAATTTAGAATTTAATGCCTTGATATTATAAACAGGGCCAAACGACCAGTGGTAATATTTTTTCTAAATTATTGAATGAGATAAATTTTAAATAAATACCTAAAAAGAGAAAAGTCATAACATCTTATAATTTCTGAATTTAAAGTCATAAATCATATTATGACTTTTATTTGTACTGAAGTTGTAAAAAGGTATACCACTTAATTTTTTTATGACTGTGAAATCATATATATATATATATAGCGGCAACTTCATTTTGTTATGACTGTGAAATCATATTAGGATTTTTTTTCCTAATTGTAGTACATTTTAATTAACTTGACTTTAAAGTTGTACATACAGCGGCAACTTCATTTTGTTAGTGTTTTATTTATTGAAAATATATTAAATAAAGAAATCTAAAAAATAT
>NC_038249.2:29118526-29121344 GCF_000004515.6 Glycine max
AAATAATCGTTTCTTTTATAAATTGTCATATAATCACAAATTAATATTTTTCTTATATTTAGATTTACAAATCATGAATAAATGAGATAAATTTAATTTATTCTTTTATACATGTGTTAAATTTCAATGAAAAGAATTCACTGTTTCACTGCCTACTTTGAAGTGATTGATGATGAAGAGAACACGCGGGTCTGTACCTTCGCTTTACTTCTGATCAATGCTATAGGGTTTGTTTGTACGTTATAGGTTACAGGACTATAGATGCATTTTACTCAATCTTTTCTTTTCTTTTTCTAATTACAAGACTACAAGAGTAGTGAAAAAGCATAAAAGACAAAGCAAACATAGTAGAGATTTCTTCGGTTTTTTTTACCAATAAGATAAAAAAAAATTCAATTTTTCAATCGAAAGATATATTTTAAAAAATTATCTAAAAGGAGATTATAAGTTATAATAATTGTTATGACTTTTAACTTAAAAATTTGTAACATCTGTTATAATTTATTATTATTTTTAATTGCAAGTCATAAAAATATTTATTTTTTTTAATTTTTTTAACTGAAGTCGTAAAAATATTTATGACTTCAATGCAAATCTAATTTTTGTTATAACTTTAAAGTCTTATTTTTTTTCAAAAAAAAAATAACAAAAGTCATAATATTTTACATGATTTTAAAGTCATAAAACCTATTTTTTTTATTTTTTAACGGTTTACCACTTCAAATTCATAAATCTATTTTTTTTTAAAACTACTGTTTTAGACACGTTTTTGTTTTGTTCACCCATTTTCTTTTCATAAATCTGTTTTTTAAATTTAATAGTGTTTACAATTTTATTTTTATTTTAAATAAAAAAGTTAAAAAAATATATATTTAAATATATAATAAATAATATTAATTTGATTTTATTAGTATATTTTTTGTGATTTTATTTGATATATTATTATTTTATTTTAATATTTTATTATTTAAAACATGTTATATATATTTGTAATATAGTTTACTTTAAATATTTTTTATTTAAAGTTTAAATAATCTATCAATAAAAATACATTAAAAAAATTGAAAGACTTTAAATTAAAAATTGATTATATTTAAATATAAATTACATGTTTGTTAAACTAATAATGAGACAATGTCCCACAACGAATCCTTCTAGATATGTGTCTGGGTCTCTCATCTTGTTGAACTGGATTTGTTTGTGTTTGTTGTCCTCTTGGTCTACGGCCTCTACCTCCTCTTATTCTAGGATGCTCACGTGTAATTGTCCGTTGTTGTTGAGGTTCAAGAAATTACAAATACGCGACTTGGTCGACGAGCAATGATATGCACTGTCAAATTGAATGAATGGTCGTGTGATTGTGAAAAATTCATACACTTTGACTACCTTAGTCACATGCAATTGCAGCGTGTGCTTTTTCCAATTTAAATTATGATGACTTTGTTGACCTTATATACAAGTTGGAAAATATTTTCAAAATTTATCAACATCATTTTCATTTCCTTGAAAGTGAAGACACATGGCCTCAATATTTAGGTTCGTATTTTATGTCTAATCCTTTGAAACGGCGACAGACATCAAGCAGGCCGACCACTACTGAATACATAATGAGATGGATAAATCAATTCCAAATAGGCCTAAGAAATGCTCATTATGTAGAACTGAAGGACATAATCGGACTAACTGTTTATACAAACAAGTACATGACTAAAATAACTTATAATTTTTATATTTTTCTTTCATTTGTATTGGGCGTTTTATATTAATGTATTAATTATGTTGTTTTTAATTTTTATTGATAGATTATTTAAACTTTAAATAAAAAAACATTTAAAGTAAACTATATTGAAAATATATAAAACATGTTTTAAATAATAAAACATTAAAATAAAATAATAACATATCAAATAAAATCACAAAAAATATATTAATAAAATTAACTTAATATTAATTATTATATATTTAAATATATATTTTAAACTTTTTTATTTAAAATAAAAATAAAACTGTAAACACTATTAAATTAAAAAAAAAACAGATTTACTAAAAGAAAATAGGTGAACAAAACAAAAACATGGCTATAAATAGTAAAACAGCAGTTTTTTTTTTAAAAAATAATAGATTTACGTCGTAAACCTTTAAAAAAAAATAGACTTTACGACCGTGTAAAATATTAAGAACTTTCATTTTTTTTTTTTGAAAAAAATACGACTTTAAAGTCTTAAAAGAAATTAGATTTACAATTGTTACAATTTCTGAATTAAAAGTTTCTGAATTAAAAGTTGTAACACCGATTAAAACTTATCCCCTTTTAGTAATTTTTTAAAATATACTCCTGATTGAAAAATTAAAATTTTTTTTTACCCAATTGGTAAAAAATCGATTTCGTCAAGCCATCCAATAGATATTTGTATAAAGGTTTAAATATTTTTTTATAATTTAGTTTTTTATTTTTATTTTTGTTATTTTTTATTTTTTTGTCCATATAAAATATGTTTATTTTATTTTTCATTCTTAAAAAGTTTTAAATAATAATAAAAAGTTACTTAAATCTTTTTAAGGAGGAATTATAAAGTAAACACATTTTGTAAAGAATAAAAAAAATAAAAAAATGTTAAATTATAGAGATAAAAAATATATTTATAACTAGTCTAAACCTAAAACCTACAATTTTCATGTCTATTTAATATAATTTCGTTTTTATCCAAGAGTTAAAGAATTTATTCCCTTTGATAAATGATATATATTCCTGNGAGATAAATATTTTCAAGAATATAATTTTTGTGAAAAAAAAGAAGAAAAAATGAGAAAGAAAATA